>NW_017307376.1:0-94860 GCF_000935625.1 Nanorana parkeri
TTCAACCTCAAATACTATGTAACTATGTAACTATGAACTGCAGAAATAATTGATAATGGATAAACATAAGAATGTTTAAATCCACCAAAAATCCACCTTGCCTGTGTAGGCAGGAAACCTAGCACCGGCCCTGTGTTTGAGAATGCTTTTTTTCCTGAATTATAAATAGATTGGCAAATGGGGTTCATAGATCACCAGATTACCACCAAGAGCAAGTAGGGTGGATTGTTGCACAACAAAAATGCCTTGATTAAAAATTGAAGCACGCACCTTGTTACCTGTGTATATTTCAGGGATTTTCGTTTTGACTAGATTGCACTGACAAGTTTTTGTCAATTTTAGCATGGTGGAGCCACAGTAAACCTCTGCTTTTGTTACAGTCTCAAGCATACAGTATAGAATATATTTCTTCTATTACACCGATAGATTCTAAACAGAAAACAGATTCTAGTAAACGCAAATATTTAAATATAGAGTATTAATGATTTTAGGGGTCCTTTCACCTAACATTGTTTTTAGTTTTTGGTAGATGCTGAAGAGTTGAATAAACCCTTGATTCTTTATTAAGCAGAAGATCCTCAAGCTTCAGTTCCCAGGACTCTACATCTGTTGCAATCATTACAAGTGGCCACATACTGTAGTGCAGGTGTCTTGCCTAGTAAATCGGGGTGCCATTCGAGAAAAAATAAAGGCAACCCAGTGCACAATGTATGCAGTGCATGTTACATTTTACTGCAATGCAACAATATGTACCCGGTCTCACTGCCCCTGCAGAATTTATTATTATGGTAAATCCAGCAGGAATAGTAAAATTTCCCTACTGCAGCCTGGTAGTTGAGGCAGGTCAGAAACTACAGCAAGGAGATCTCTTCAGTTGCAGATTTAAAAAAAACCAGCAAACTATTCACTAGACCAGCATCTATCAAAACTAAGGGGTCTATTCACGAAGCTGCCGAAGAATCTGGCCGTAGCTTCAGCCAATCCTTCGGCTAGCTTCGGCCCCAGGACCCCTTCGGTTCAGTAGAACCGAAGGGGTGCTGTACGGGCTATTCACAATAGCCCATACAGCCCCTGATTGTGGCCGAGCGGCTCAGCCGAGCCAAACGCATATGCAGAATAAAGCAAGTAAAAAGACACAGCAGTGCTTCTCTCCTGGGCGGCTGGGAGCCGGAGGCTCCCAGAGCGCCCGGGAGAGTTTTTTTTTTCCGTTTTTTTTTTACAGCAGCAGAGCTGGCGGACAATAGGAAACTATTGATCACTTGGCTGCCCTCGGCAGCTTCGTGAATAGACCCCTAAGATATTAATTTTGTTGTGGACAAACCTTTAAGGATAGAAGTCTGCAGACTCTAGGGATGTCTACTGCAGTATAAATAATATAAGATCATATAATCAAAGTGCTTCTGAGATGGTGCAAAATCCACTACTAGGAAACCACATTACAATACTGCGACACTCTACAAATTAGGAGTAGTGAAAGGATTTCATTGACTTTGACATTAACAAAAATGAAATTATGAGGCTCTGCAGTTTCAGTCTTTAGGCTATAAACATATTCTCTATATTTTGTCAAGCTCCTCTTTAACAAAATTGCATTATCAATAGCTTAGCTGACAGTCACAGTAGATTAACTGCAGTGGCCATAATCTTATCAATATATCAGAATTGCTGTCTGCAAGCAGAAACCCTTTTTGCAAATATTAGCATAAAACTGAATTCACTCAAGTCCACATTAACGATATAAAACTGATGCTGACCAAACCTATATCCACAAGCAATATTATCAAAATAAAAATAATTTTTAACAAAAGCTCCGCTGATATGATGAAAGCATACAAAGTAAATAATGTTTCTACTTACATAGGAAAAAGTCAGTATATACATAGGAAACAGACACTACCTTCAATTAACTTATCTTCAGACAAAATCAGATAAACTTTATTTTAAAAATGTGTGGATTTTTTTTACAAAACTTTTGGGAAACTTTATACAACCAACTGTGATTTGCACTTCAATAGCTTATTTCAAGTGGTAAGGTGATACTAGTGGTCTTTTGGACCTGTCACCACCAGTCTGCTATCACATGGGGGCTTATAAGCCCCCCTATGTGATAGCATTTAAAGTAAAATTAAAGTTAAAAACATACAAAAATAACACATGCTGGGTATCGCTGCGCACGCTAATAATTCTAGGGCCAATATTTATGCGTATCTCAAAACTGATGACCAGTAGGGTCTTTTAAAGCGTTGTCTATGGACTTTTTGGGGTACTGAATTTTGTCGCCGTTACACAGTGGCACACAATTTTTTATCTGGGCATGTTGGTTATCTAATTACTACATAAAAATTTGCAACTGCAAACATTTTATTCTACAGCGTCTTGGCTTTCAGAAAATATATACAGGGTTATTCACTAAAGGGTGAAGAGTTTGGAGTAGGCAGGAACAGTCTAGGCCAAAATAGCTGATTTGGAAATATTCTCCAATTCACCTGATTTTCAAGATCAGCTATGTTGTCCTTGATTGTTCACTTCTTCGGCCTTTTCCAAACTCTTCAACCTTTTATGAATAACCCTAATAATGTTTGGGGGTTTGAAGTAATTTTCAGGCCTAAAATGTGGATTATAACATGGCTGCAAAAAACGGAAAGAAAATAAGGGCCTCGGTCATTAAAGTGGTTAAAAAAAGAACTGGCGATCTGCTTTAAACAATTTAAAGACAGCAGAAGCATTACCCAAAGCAATTGCATTTTAACAGATGTTTTTGCCAGCCTTAGAAAAAAGGGCAGCACCTCTGTTTATGTATGTCTTTCCACTGTGTATCTACATGGTTTACACAGGTATATTATTTTATATCAACCCAGCACCATCAAGTCTGCTGCTGGTAACAGTAATAATGTCAGTCATGGGACAGTACAGCTGAAAATTACTTTACCACTATAGAAAACTCCGGATAACATTTAACGTGCTTCATTGGCTTAAAGGAGAACTATGAGGTGAGTGCTTTTCACTCACCTCATAGTTCTAGCCGACCTGTGACAATAAGAATGTCACATGTCGGCTCAGTAGATCGGGAGGTGAGCGAACACATACCGGCGTTCGCTCACTTCTCGATCCTGCCACGGCTCTCTGCTGTGACAGGCGGAGGGGCTGGTTTCTCCCCTCCCCGCTCCGATCCGCCAGCGCTGACTGGCGGAAAGGACGGGGGAGGGGGCGGGTACAGCTGGCTCTGCCTCTAGATAGGCAGAGCCAGCTGTCAGTCACGCAGCTGGGCAGATCCCGGCACAATTGTCGGGATCCGCTTCAGCTGCGGCGTCTCAGTATACCGCGAGCAGCTGCTGGTGGTATACTGCAGCGTCTAAGTATACTGCGAGCTACAGCTCGCGGTATACTGAGCCTAGGGTGACGGGAGGACGCTAGTTTGTGTCCTCCCGTTACCCTAAGGAGAACTATGGGGAAAAGCCTCAACTCCATAGTTCTCATTTAATGTTAGAGTAAACCAAGTAAGCAGCAATGTCTAATGATTAATGGAGCAACATTGCAGATTTTAAGACAGAAAACATTTTCATATAATTAGAAATGCCAGCAATGTCTCATGGCTGTCATGTGTTCCTTATTTTATTTACAATCATATTGTCCCATGCTAAATTTTGTGCAATCTGGGATCTCAAAATTATAATAATCATCAGTCTGCCAAGAGGTAGGTGTTGCCTTTGATATAATCACACAGTACCTCAGTATGCAGCCAGCCAAGTCAGAATTCCTAATCTGCATAATACTTAACAGCCAGGTAACTAGTATTTTTAACAAGAGACATAAGCCACAGCAGCCTACATATTTCTCAGCACATGTTTTCTCTAAAATCAGAATAGATGAATTTCCAGCATCCCATTATGTACACCCAGACTGAAACTATGTCACCAGAGACACACATCGTGTTGCGGATGATGCCTATAATTTTGCCTACCATTTTGTGCAGTCTTTGTGGGAGAAACAGTGAGCAAAAAGGAGTAGACTATCTTGCAAGTTATTTATATAGTACACTCATGCCATGGGTGCAATGTCTGGGCATTAAAGTTAGTTACAGAGTAAAATGAAAAGGTAATTAAAGTAATAATACATTACAAAATGACTATAATATATGCAAATGAACAAATACATACACGTCTGTGTGTGCACACATCAATATGTGTGTTTCTCTGTGTGTTTGTTTGTGTTTGTGTAGGGATTTAGTATTTTGTTAAGTGCCTCTTTGCATTTTTTGTTGCTCTGTAGCAAAATTGGTCAGCAGTAAGCCTATCTGTAGTTCTAAAGGAGTGAGCTCTAAGGGTAGAGTTCTCTGCCACTTCTCTGCTGATGCATGCTAGAATACAAGTGTTAAAACACCACACCCCCCATCCCATATTGCCCTTTGAAAAAAAATCAATCTCTATTTTAAACTTACTAAAATAACTGCACCCATTTTCATTACATTCTGAGCAAAGAACTACACTAGCTAATGTAGCTATTGGTGAATAGGGCTGAGCTTCACGTTCGAGTCAACCATGAGCTCAACCCAAAACCAACCTTGTACACAAGTAAGTGAATGGATGAAATATATGGTTAGATTTGGCCAGTTCACCTTCCTGTCCAAACCTCCAGCTACTGCAGCGAGATGTGACTCATTTATTCACAGCTTGTTTCACATTGTAAACAAGCCAGCAGGAATGTTGAGTGATGTCACTAACCAACTATGGTCTTAGTTAATTACATCACACAACTTTCATTTGAGATGGGAAAGGATTGTCCTGTCAGCAGGTCAGAGGGGCATTGGGCATCATGATTGACCCTGCATCTACATCTCTGGAGTCATGTGAATGATGTTTGGTGTACATTTTGGGACATTGTTTATTTATTTTTTAAATACAGGACTGGTAAAATTATGAATGCATAAAGAGAAGACGAGATCCTATCTACCCCTTATTCAATTACGTAGAGGGGGGCCCTCTTTTTAAAGGGGTCATCCACGTTCTGATAAGTAATCTCCATCCATGCAGAGGGGGAAGGACCAGATATATGAACGCCCATTATTCTAGAGGGGGCTTCCAGATTCCAGTAAATCCCACCCCACATTCTCCAGTCCAGACATGTGGGGATCAGGGCATGTTCCCTCAACATAGGGACAAAGTGCCTTGCAGGGAAGGGGGGATGGAGGACTTGCCCCCCCCCCCCCCCACAAGATACCCTTCCATTGTTGAGAGCAAGGGGTCTGGTATAGTTTGAGGGGGAGGAGGGGCGGTGCACCCTTACTGCTCCCCCCTTTCCTTACCAGACTGCATGCCCAGATAAGGGTCTTTATGGATTTTATTTATATTTTTTGTCTGGGGCCCCTCAAAATCCACACCAGACCCTTATCAAGGTATGGATTTTGAGAGGGACCCAATGCTATTTCTCAAACGGTATGAAGCTGGCCAGGAGATGTCATTTGGTGGCAATAATTTTACAGAAGTACTTTGCACTGGTGTTTTTATTGTAGCATTTTAAGCCGCATTAAATGACCCAATGCTGGCTAAATGGTATTTTTTTTACATTTTGTTTTCAGTGCTACATGTCCCCCATTGCAGTGTCCAGCTACCCAACTACCCTCTCCAAAAAAGCTTGCAAAATGGTTTTGAAAAAAGGCTAGAAGTAAAATTACAATATTTTTGGGTCCAATAGACTTTAATAGAGTTCAGGAGCTATATTTGTAGTTTTGTTGATTTCCCACTGGTTTCAGCTGAAGATCAATATTTACTGAAGATCAGTGAGGAAAGTGCTACCTTTTGGCACCCAACGTGATGCCATGAAGTTAATTGGCTGTAAAAGTCACAAATTTGAAATGGAAATTTGTCTGAAATAAAGATTTGCGTTACCATTTTGAAAGGGTTTTGTGCCGTTTTTGTGCATTGGAAATTGTTTTTGGGAAGGCACTCTGGCATTTGTCACTTTAGCTGTCAATGAGAGAGCTTTACGGGTGAACATTTGCCCCTGCACTAGCAGGAAAGTTTTGGCACAAACCCACTCAATCATGAGCTGGCACCAGTATGTCAGAGAGGAGGTGGGAGGAGTTTCTGCTCTATTTATCATTAACAGACCATTCAGTGCTTCTGAGAGTAGAGGTTGTGAAGAGTCAGAGCTAGTCAATCTTAGGAGAGAATATGTCCTATGTGCATTACTTCTTTGCTCCTAGCCAGAGGGGAGCATGACTACTTCATTGAGTATTCCAGGAGTTCTGAAAAAAGCACATTATTTAACCATACTTTTTTAAAGCAGCAGTATACCTTTTGTTATTCACACTACTGTGAGGCAAAGGATGTAAAACTGTTGATACACCCTCATCTCTTTCACAGTGGCTTAGCTGCTATCTCTTTAACTAAGACTTGATTAAGATTAAGTATATCTCCTGCACACACATTCATGAATTTAGTTACATTGTAAAAATGTAAATATGGAAAAAGGTTAATCATTCCCCACCTCCCAGCTTGTCACACAGATGAACCCATGCAGCAAAGCTGGAAATTAAGAAAGGGGAGACCTAGGTAATATGCAATCTGCCATCTACACAGTGCAACACACAGTGCATCCCAGACGTCTAAGAAATTACACTCTTCCCCTTGAGTTAACACTCTCCAGCCAAAGATTGGAGTCTGAAGAGAACAGACACTGAAAACTCAACAGACTGGTGCACCCCACTGAGCTACTGGAAGGGGGGAGGCTCAGGGTTACACACAAAACAAATAAACTTAAACCAAACAGCTGAGTACAGCATCAATGCTAAGACTGCTCTGTTTAGGACTTCAAAAGGGGCGGGGATACCCAACTACTTCTAAAGGAGAGCAGTTCTAAAAATTCATACATTACATAAAAATAAAAACTAGCAAAACATGTAACAATTTCAAAATGTTTCCCCAAATTTACAGCAGAGAATACAGAAGCCCTCAGGAAGAAACTGTTGGAAAACACTCTCATCACTAAATCATACAAAAAATCCATAGTCCTCTTTTGCCCTTTGAGATTTAAGAATTAACAAGCACACTGACATGCAATTCTGTATGATTTAAGAATAAAAAAAGATTTCATTAGCAGAACAACTCAGCTTTCCTCCTAGAAACAAATGACTAAATATAAAAACGTTTTTTTAAAGCAACAGTGCTTTTTACATGACTTACAGGGTAAGAGTAAACATGAAAACTTCCTTCAAATATTGTGTCCCCTTAACCTGCCTGTGAAGTGGCGGATCTGTAGGATGTATAGAACCTGCTGCAGCAAAACTGACATTGCTAAAAAAAAAAAAAAATTATCTCTTAAAGTGTGCCGTTCCCCCTCCCAAACAATGCCAGACCCTTTAGGTCTGTTAGAAATGTTAGGAGGGACCAATTTTTTTTTAAGTGTGTGGGGTTCCCACTAAAAGTCATACCAGGCCTTTGAGGTCTGGTAGGAATTTTAAGGAGGAACCCCACCCACAAAAATGGGGAAATAAAAACATGGGGGTCCCCCCTAAAATTCCATATCAGGCCCTTGATCCGAGCATAGGACTGGCAGGGCCGGAAAGGGGGGGGGGGCGAGCGCCCCCCCCTCTCCCTTCCACACCAGGCCACATGTCCTCGGCACTGGGAGGGTGTCTCCGTGCCAATGGGGACAAGGGCCTCATCCCCACAACCCTGGCCCGGTTGTTGTGGGGGTCTGCGGGCAAGGGGGCTTATTTGCATTGGGGTACCCCTTTAATTAAGGGGGCACCCAGATGCCGCCCCCTCCCTTGTGAATGAGTAAGGGGTACTAGTACCCCTACCCTTTCACAAAAGGGTTAAAAAAAATAGTTAGTAAAAAGTCCAGACTTTTGATAAAATCCTTTAATTGAAAAAATAACAAAAGACATCTTTTTGACAAGTCTTTTATTTTAAAAAAACAACAAAAATGGATACACCGATGTAATCCATTGTCAATCATGGCGCCCAGCGTTGTCTACGATGACGACGGAATAAAAAATTAATAGAAATAATAATTAAACAAAAAAAACGCCGGTCGCAGTCCCGTCGCATAATGACATTTTGACAGTTGCAAAACATAAACAATTGGGCGGAGGTAACGGTGACAGCTAGCTCTGCCCAATTGTGTAGTTTGCCAGCATCTGAGTCATTATGACTTTGCCCAATCATGGCTGCAAATGAGTACTGAGCCCTGATTGGGCAAAGTCTTGCACCTGACCTATGGTCAGATGAAAGTCTTTAACCAATTAGAGCTTCAAAGGGCTCTTTGCAGTATGGGACATTGCGCGTTCGAACAGACCGCAAACATCCCATAAAGTTCGGCGTTCGGGGAGCCAATGTTCGATTCGAACCCGTGTTTGAATCGAACCAGCAGACCATCCCTAATCCTGATCTATCCCTCACCCTCCTTCCCACATTGACCTGTGCAACCATTGGTTTTTCCAATGAGCAATTTGACCACTGTAGTTTAGCACATGATATATACTTGAATATGCCTGAAAAAGCCATAAAAAAATGGCAAAACACATAGGGTGTGGGTTTTTAGTTTTAAAACGAATTAGAGTATAGCGTATATTAGTTAGACTATACTGTACATAAGAAAGAATATTTAGAAATTAGAGTGAAAAGTGAGAATTAGCAATGAGAAAAAAATCTCCTAGGTATTAATTGTTTCTATTTTAAACTCACTACAACTACCGGGGCCCATATTTTGTATATCCTAAATATTACAAAACACTGAATAGATTTATGCTTTGCGGCACTATATGAGATGTTCCCAAGCTTCCCAGATATGTCCCCTGCCATACAAAATGTAAAAACCTTAATACAGAATATCATTAATTAAATGTTTCTAAAAATACATTAATGCTAAAAGCCAGAAAAAAACTAAATTATTATGAACAGTTTAATGTTATCTTAAAGATGTGTCCACAAAATGTTTGATCTAAGCCAAAAAGGAAAAAAGTCACAAAAAAGTCAGTGGGGAAAAAATATTCTTTTCCACAGAGCAATACAGGCGATCTCTACAGTACAAACATAAATTACATTACATAAAAATGAATCCATAGAAGCAATAAAAAATTGCTTTGAAACATTTTCAACTCCCTCCAAAATAGTTTACAAGAAGTTAAGTTAGTTTCTTCCTACACAGCTACTTTAAAAGCAATTGAAGCAACAATTCCTGTAGAGATACATGAAGTAATCACACATTATCTGTAACTCTTTAGTACTTACTCTCTAATCTCTCTAATTCACTCACAAATACATTATCCCTTATTATGGTAAAGGAAAAACAAACTTGTTCATTACATACATTCACTTTTTTCTTTACTTTTCACAACACACTTTCATTTCACCTTCCTTTTTTCACATCCGTCACTGCAGTACAAACACACTGTCACAAAATTGTGCACTTAAGATTGTATAGACATGTTGGCCCTGACAGCTGGAAAGTAATAGAAATAATATAACTTAAGTTGGCCATACAGTGGGCGAATTTAGGCTACTTCTTGAGGAACCCTTTCGGGCATCCCTCGATCAGCTGGTCGAAAAAGCCAGTTGGTAAAATCTCCAGATGAACAGAGTCGGCAGCCAATTAGCTGATGACTCTGTTTGTGTATTCTGAAAAAGGCCAGCAGGCACTTTTAGAATACAAAAAAACAGAGGGGATTCTGTGATCAATGCTCTTGTGGCATTGATGGAGGAATCTGCGCTCTTGTTTTCTTTCAGGCCTTCAGGCCTCTGGTTCGTTCGGCTGAGTGCAGCCATAGTCCAGATGTGTTTATCAGCATTCAGCTGCACTTGGCTGCAGCAACCCAATCACCCATCTGAATGAGGCCTATATCACAATATCACCTATGGATTGGTATTGGTGGTTTCCATTTATTAGCTGCCTTCTCATTACCTCTGGGTCCAGGTCAGGGGGAATTCTCTCAGAATATCCCATTAAATTTCTTATTATAGTTGTACTAAAGGCTGTTTTTTTTGCCTGGTGGAACCTAGAGCAATGATTGACATTTATTTCATTGGAGGGTTCAAATATTTTCTGATTTGAGATCTAGGATAGTTTTCCTATTGTCTGCCAAGTTTAAAAGTAGATTGGAAGATGAACCCATACACAAGGAATAGCATGCACCATACAGTTTGCTAGGGAATGGAATATAATTAACTTTTTAACAAAAAAGTGACAGGTCCTCATTAATTGGAAATCACATTTTTAAAACATTTTTTAAAAACATTTTTTAAAAACATTTTTTAAAACAGCACCTTTTGCTGCAAGTTCGGACAAGTGATTATATTCAGCAGCTGCTAGCAAATCTCACCTAAATCCAGTGAACAGCAGGAGATAAAATATAGTACAGTAAACAATAACTGCAGAACTTGAGCCAAAGTGCTCAGAGAAAACATAATTACTATGCCAGACAGGGAATAAAGCTAAAAGTGCATTTAGAGAGAAGGCACTGAAACCTATGTCCATATTCAGATTAGAAATGTAATTATCAATGTACTGACTTTAACAAACCAAGGATGTTTTCATGGCTCTATGGATTGTTTTAGGCTGAGGATGAGTGTTTCCTATAGCAAATTCAAAAAACAACAGCTGAAATTCTGGATTTCAGTGACATGCTATAAATCTTTCAGAATTTCAGTGACATGCTATAAATCTGTAAGTTTTGATCTGCAGACTGGGAACTTTTCACTCCCACACTCCTTGCCGTTTTCCTGCTCATTGCACCAGCTACTCATTTAAAAGAATGCTCTTTAAAAGACCGCTACATTGATTTACTTTGCAATTACTCCTCAATTGCTCAATTTTTAAAATTTCAGAAAGCCTCCTGAGGCAAAAAACTGAATTGTGCTTATACAGGCAATTCCAGATTTTCATGTAAGATTACAAATATTTACTAACTGTACAGAGAGATACAGTACTCTTGAGTTGCATCGGTCCTCAGGGAATAACATTTGCTGTTCACCATGAAGAACGCCAAAGGCAGCATACAAGAATCTAGAAATCTAATTTTATTTAAAGGAGAACTATGATGTCAGGGCATTTCCCCATAGTTCTCCTAAGGGTCAATGGAGAACATAAACTAGCGTTCTCCCGTGACCCAAAGCTCAGTATACCGCGAGCTGAGACGCCGCAGCTGGGACGGATCCCGACAATACTGTCTGGATCCACCCAGCAGCAGAATTGACAGCTGGCTCTGCCTATCCAGAGGCAGAGCCAGCTGTGCCCGCCCCCTCCCTGTCCATTTTGTCAGTCAGCGCTGGAGGATCAGACAGGGGAGGGGGGATCCCTGCAGGGAGCCGTGAGTGACAGTCACAGATCTCTGCAGGGATAGATCGAGAAGTGAGAGAGCAACGGTATGTGTTCGCTCACTTCCCGATCTACTGAGCTGACCTGTGACAGTTTCATTGTCACAGGTCGGCTCAGATTATGAGGCTGAGTGAAAATCACTCGCCTCATAATTCTCCTTTAATAATATTTTAAAAGCGATATTGTCTAGTAACCCACAGCAACCAGAAATTAGCTAACTTGGAGATGACAGTTTCAACCCTGTCAACTGCTTCAAATCATGCTCATTACATACTGGGGGGCATTTATCAAAAGTGGAGCAGACAAAATCTGGAGCAGATGCCCAGGTCAACCAATCAGCTTCTATCTTCAGTTTGTTCAGTTAAGATTTGAGTTTGGGAATTTAAATAATTCCCCTCACTGTATCTTCCAGTTCCTAAGTAACCATAATTGCATCATATACAGAACCCTGTAGTTGTTAACATACCTCTTAACTTCAAGGCTCTCTTATGTGATGTTGCTACATACACTCATGAGACAACATAGGTAGTTGGCAAAGTAGCAGCTATTGGACCTCCTATGACTTCTCACTTCTAACTCCCAGGGCCTTCAGGCACCAGCATGTAAAGAAGCCATTCACACTTGCTGTGTGCAATAATACATACAGCCTTTTTACCATGTTTGTCGTGTGTTTGCATAAGGCAACCTGTTCATTTTAATCAAAGTATGAGTTAAGTGAAAGGAACCTGCCTAACACAAAATTAGAAATTAGGCCCATGCAACCCTACTATAAGGGGCTCTTTGGAATCTGGCTTCAGTCAATTACATACAACTAGCTAATTGATTATAGAGGTTACATACAACTAAGAATAAAGGCCAATTTATTTTGGGCAAAAGCTGAAACCAATTAATAAGCTATCCAATGTGCATATTTGGGGAATACCTGCATATTATGGCAAAAGCCCTGAGGGCCACATAATAATCATATTTAGTTCCATTTGAATATCTTTGAATCAAGGAAGGGAAGTAAGATTGAGGTATATACAGGTGAAACTCGAATAATTAGAATATTGTGCAAAAGTAATTGCAGTAAGTGCTGCAAAAGGGGCCCAAACCAAGTACTGAGTACATATGCATGCTTGTACTTTTCAGAGGTCCGATATTGTTCTATGTACAATCCTTGTTTTATTGATTGCATGTAATAATCTACTTTGTTGAGGTTGTGGATTTGGGGTTCTTGGGGTTTTCATGAGCTGTAAGCCATAATCATCACAATTATGACAAATCACGGCTTGAATTATCTTGCTTTGCATGTAATGAGTCTATCTCATATATTAGTTTCACCTTTTAAGTTGCATTAGTGAAATAAATGAACTTTGCACGATATTCTAATTATTCGAGTTTCACCTGTAAGTAGCATTCTCTATCCTGCTCTCTATCCTGCTCTATTGTTGCTGACCAAGTACATCCCTTCATGGAAACAGTATTCATTGATGACAGTGGCCTCTTTCAGTAGGATAATGCACTCTGCCACTCTGCAAAAATGGTTCAAGAATGGTTTGAGGAACACAATGATGAGTTTCAGGTGTTGGCTTGGCCTTCAATTTCTCCAGATCTCAATCCAATCGAACATCTGTGAGATGTGCTTGAAAAACAAGTCCAATCCATGGAGGCCCCACCTCGCAACTTACAGGACTTGATGGATGTGATATTGACGGCTTGGTGCCAGATACCACAGAATACCTTCAGAAGTCTAGTGGACTCAATGGGTCAGGGCTGGTTTGGTGGCAAAAGTAGGACCTACTCAATATTAGGTGGGTGGTCATAATGGTATGGCCAATCCATGTATATTTATTAAATGTTTATAAACACACTCAAAATCATGGATATGTGAAACATTTTTAATTGTGAGTTGCAAAGTCTACTTGAAACTTTAGGTCCAACTACACTAATACCATAATTTTTTTTTAACAATCAACAGTATAGCGCTCAGGGGGCGGTCCTGCAGTCACGTCACACCTTCAGTCTGATTGAGTTTGTTTTAGACTGGCCGGCCGGAATTTCGTTTTATAGTTTATAATTTGTTCAAGCGCTTTTTTATCTAATAAACTATCCTAATTTGCCACACTGTGGAAGTACTGCCTTTTCTTTCCTGACTTCGAACGGAAGTTTCATAGAGACAGCAGCAAACCCTGTGAAAGTCAGCAGTGGGAAGAGGACGGTGAATGACTGCCTGCATCTTGGTGCTGTACACGGCCTGAAAACATCTGCGGTCTGGTGAGTACATACCCTAAAGGGGATTTCTGCGCTTCCTTCTTTTACAACACAAATTATCACTGAATGGGATATACTTTCCATTCTTCTGACCCTGACTGTTTGGATCATCTAGAATAGTCGGAAGAAGAATGGGAGATCGCACCATTTGAACATTTTGGTTGCTATTGACAATTTTTTTCTTTCTTTTTTTCGTTTTCACAGATTTTTCTACACAGATTTTGAAACACCAATTTATGATATTTATATTGTCATTGGTATTGGTTGTACTTACATATTAGATGATATATCGTATATCACTTATTTTGATTATATTATATAAAGTTCACTGTTTGGTTTTTACTAGGAGATATACACTGTCACACTTTATAGTGATAGTTTGTTTCACAGTTCCATCTGAGCATACATGGTATATCATTCACTTTGATCATAGTATATGAAGTGGTTCACTGTTTGTTCTATTGTGACATTTGTTTCATTTATTTGAGGATACATGGTATATTATTCACTTTGATCAGAACATGCCAAGTAGTTCACTGTTTATATTTTTTAAGGGATTTTCTATTATCACATGTATCACCACATTTGATTTTAGATATATGTGGTACAGATTTGTTGTAAATAATTCCACTCTTGCAAAAGTGTTTCACACAATTTATTATCTTTATTTTTCACATAATACCGTTTAGGTTTGGAATGCACATTGTTGGAGGTAATACCGTGAGGCTGTTAGCGCTATATGGTTGATTGTTAGATTTGTAAGGCCCACTGCCTGAGTTATAGCAGCTTCTAGCAAGTCCGGTTTTTCTTGTTTTTTGTTCATAAGCGCAGGTTTTTGTTTTTCATAACTTTTTTTTAGTTATGACAGTTTATATGACAGAAGGCTCTTTATTCCAGAAGATGACAGTTATTGAGTTATTTTAAATTTGCTGCAATTTGTAAACAAAAATCAAATGATGAAACATCAGATATAATTGATAACATTGAGACAAAATGATTAGTGCTACGATGCATGCTAAATGTGCCAGTAGTTCATTCTTACTGGTTAGCTGACAAAATGAGAGAGTTTGGTCTTTGGAACCAGCAGAACTCTGGTTACAGATTAATAGCATGCCAAGCTGAAGTCAACAGCTTGCCATGGCATATCATGCATGCTAAGAGTCAATTTCTGTTGGCAGGTTACTCCTTCCTAAAATTCCTGCTGTTTCAGGAGCTACTATGGGTGATATACAGTATGGGCTACATAACACTAAGATCAGTGGCATGTAAAATCAGTGGAGCTGTACTGCAGAACATATAGATGCAGGCACTACAGCTTGCTTTTAACTTCTTTGTGTATCTCTGACAACTCCCACCACCATACGTTTGAGTGGGCTGCCTGCACTTCACCCATCTTAAAAATATGTGAAACTCCCGTTTTGCGCTTGACAATTTTTTTCTATAGACGTCAGTGCACTTAAAAAAATGTAAGGATCTGCCTTCTCATGACCAGTCCCAATGCAGGAAAAGAACAGAAAAGAAAAACAAAACATGCTGATTGTTACCATGCTATAAATGTATAAAGACTATCTCACCAAATTTTAAAAAATACCCTGTCATCCAATGAGTCCAGTGTCTGAATCTTGTATTCTATGATCTTGCATTATGTCTCTGAGTTTCTATGTAGCAATGTATTGTTTTGAAAAGAAAAAGTCAAAGCCTGACTTATGCAGAAAAATTTATTCTTAAATAATTTTAATTGTGTAGGTTTACTTATGAATATATATTGTCCTGAGGTCCAATAATTGATTCAGAGTCAACTCTTTTATATCTTGCCAGTAAGACACTCACCCAATTGCTACATGCACATAATACACATATCTAGTTTAGGTGAGGTAGGAGAAGGGTTAGAATTTCTGCCAGGTTTTATTGTTATTTGTATCTTCAGTGGGGAGATTCATCATTCTGCCCTCACAACAGTCATCGGCAATGTAGAAAGTGGGCACACTTGTTCCAGTGCCACCTGTCCAAGGTGGGCTTTTCTACTCACTTTTAGGAGATTTCTACTCACATCCTGTAGCACTGTAAGTAAAGGGGAATCTCTCCAAAAACATGACAGAAGCTCTAAAGATTCCACACTCTCTCCAAACCTAAATACAGTGAACTTACAGTCATCTGGTACCCACGGGGATCGATAGATGCCGAATAACTGTTATTTCTGGTTGCTTGAGAGTTAATAGTAACTATTGAATGTAACCATTTCAAATTGGTTCTCTCTCAGGTCTGCTCCTTTGCTCAGTGGGAGGGTGTAATAGCCAGCCGGCTATCGGCTATTGCAATTTGCAGTAGCCAATAGCAGGCTGGCTATTGCTCCCCATTGTTTACATTCTGCTGCGGACAGCAAAAGCTAGCCACTGGCCGACAACAAGATGTGAGCAAATAATTTTGTTAGCAACTAAATGTTCATCAAGCAACCACAAAAAAAATGTGGAGATATTATGTGCTTAATTTTTTGGGGCAGTTGCTTGATAGTGGCGGTTAATTCAATGCCAAATAATGGGCAGTGAAAAAAAGTTTTGTCATAAAAGTAAAATAAATAGAGAAAAAATCATATTTGTTACCTAATTGTTTTGGTAATTCCGTACATGTCATTAGGCCCTTACAGGAAAAACTCACATTTTTCTTAATACAATTGGAATCAGCCCACAACTGTCAATAATCAATCTTGGAATATTCACAGCATTACGCACTTTATTTTTAACATGACAAGCAAAATGTAAGCAATCTCCACTAGCACAGTGAACATTTCTAGACTGTATATCAATGTAATGGAGCAAAGAAGGTAATTAATTTTATTTATAAAATGACCATTTTGCTGCCCTTGCTTAGAATGAGAGTATACAATGCTGGCATTAACTTTTAATTCACTGCCTTTCCTGTTCAAAGGCATACACCAAACATTCCATTAATACTACATGTATGCTATTGATTGAATTCATACGTATATGCCAAATAGGGGAATCTGCCCCTTCTACTGCTTTTATCAGAGTTAACTGTTAATCCAAAGGGGAAAAATAATTATTATGAGGTCTTGACAATTCTGGAAGAGTTGGCCCCATCTTGTGTGGCCTTATAACACAATTTACAAGTTCAAAATGCACATTAAAGAAAACATGTAGACAGTTAAAAATACCTCTATTTAAGTTGCATTCATCAAAATTCCTTTGCAGGTGGCCCTCGGTTTACAACGGTTCAATTTGCACTGATTCAAAATAACACCCTTTTCTGGGAGTGTTGTAAATTGAAACCAAATATATCATGTATGTCAATAGGAAGTGAGGGAGTAAGGTTCCAGGCCCCTCTCAAAACAAGGAATGGTTCTAAATAAAAACGGGTGTAAACTGAAACCCAGTAAATCGTGTAAGTCAGTGGAAAGTGAAGAAGTTATTGACATACATACATACACAAGTAACATAATACAGGTACATTTTATTTAAAGCTCCTTATGGGAGCTCAAGCAGCAGCTTTAAAATATAATGTACCTGTATTTTATTACTTATGTGAATTTTGAGAAAGGTCTGGAACATAACTCCCTCGCTTCCCATTGACTTACATTAAAAACTGTGTTTCAGTTTACACAGGTTTCTATTTACAACCATTCTCTCAGGAACCTAACCGCTGCGTAAATTGCGGACTACCTGTATTTTTAAATATTAGTTCATCCTGTCTGTACATTTGCCTATTGATATTAGTTTTTTTGTTTTAGTCCCCTGTAGACATGTGCACTGGCAAAAAAAATTGTTTCGTTTTGTTTTGGATTTTGTGTTATTTCATTTTTCGGGATTCGGGTCCGAAATTCAATTTTTTTCAGGATTTGTATTCGGACAAAATTAGTTAGCTGTAGACTGGATGAAATTTTGTGTGTGGGATGAAATTTCATTGCAGCAGAATTACAGGAAAAATGTTTTTTATTGTTTAGTCTGCAGAAGAGTAAAAAAATAAAAGCATGCGGTTCCCCCCCAATTCATACCAGACCTTTTAGGTCTGGTAAGAATGTTAGGAGGCCCCCCCCCCCAAGTTGAAACTTGAAAAAATTGCCCCTACCCATTCACTAAAGGGTTAAATCAATTAGTTATTAAAAAGTCCAGACTTGTGATAAATCCTTCAATTGGAAAAAAACAAAGAGACAATTTTTGACTATTCCTTAATTTAAAAAAAAAATGGCTCCATCGATGTAATCCAGCGTCAATCACTTCTGCAGACTAAAAAAAATAAATTGTTAGACTACCGCTAACGAATTTCGGAATCGGAAATTCAGATCCGTTTGCATTCGTTATATATCTAAAATTTGGAATTCGGATACATCCGAATGTTCGAATTTCCGAAATTTCGTCCGAATTTAGATTCGGAACCAAATGTATCGCACATGTCTTGTCCCTTGCACATCATGTTTCAGACTAGAAAGGCAACAGTAGAACAGTAGCTGGCTGATATTAGTACACAGATGTGTTGCTGTTTCTTCACTATCCAATCACACGCTGGGGTGGTCCTTGACCAAACTTTATTGGTTAAAGTGACACTAAACTCAGGAGTAAAATCTTAGAAATGCATTTAAGTATCTTAACTATTAACAAAAATGTAACCTTTTTGTGTATCACTCAGCTGTAGATCCACAAACCATCTCTGAATTGTCACTGACACTGTCCTTCCTTCCATAGGGTGGCTACTTTTGTTCCCCATAGTCTCTGGGTGTGTTGTAAAGTAGCTACTGCTCCAAGCTCACTCCCATGATGAACTACAATCTCACGTTTAGTTTACTAATTTGTATTGAGATTGTAGTTTTCTGGCCAGATATGTAAGACAGTTTACACTTCTATATTTCAGCTGTAAATCCCATTGTTTTAACTTCCACATTTTCCCTAAATCCTACATTAGGGGAGCAGCAGGAACATCAACTGGCAATCAGCAAATTTATGGCACATTACTTACATAGCTCATGTAATACATCATGTTACATGTAATCATTTAGCTGCCATGGTAAATCATCTTTTCATGGACAATCACTTTCCATTATACATGTAAACTCCTAACTCCTCAGTCACCCACATGCCATGTGACAAATGACAAAAACTAACTAATCCTCATCTCTTGCAGTGAACTGATTTGTTCTACTTTTATGCTGGCTGTGTAATTCTTGCTGCTGATAATACTAAAACAAATGACATTTATGATAATCTGGTAGTGCGATCAAGCTGTAATTACCAAGCACTATGGCAGCTGTAGAAATGTTTCCATCAGTTTCTTAATTGGAACATTTTTAAAGTACTGTAAATGCAAATCCAATAACTAAAATATCATATAAGCTATAACAGGTGAATGTAGTTTTAAAAGTAATTTTTAATCTTTTTAGATCTACAGCTTTCACTAAAATATTGCCTAATGATCTAGGTCCTTGCTTAGGCACTTCCTATTTTAGGGCCACAACACAGTCCCTGTCTTCCAATTGCTCTCTTGTATTGTCACCATTTACATGAACTTCTGGTAGTGACTATACAGTAAGTGACAAAATTAACACACATGTTCCACTATTGTGACCATCACAAAGCCCGTCCTAAGCAGTGACAAGTATCTGCCGCTGGAGCACATGCATGTATACAGCAATTATCTGCAAAGAGATTGCAGGAGATCAAAAAAGGTGAAGACAGTATTTTCTAAAAAAAATAGGAATATCTTCCGAAGTCCCAGCACAGCATATAGTTGCAAGTCTGGAATGTTTTCCCTGTGAGCACTGTGTTTCATCCATTCTATGTTTCAGGCTTTTTAGGGTGTCTGCCCTCACCAGCCAGTGCAACTGTTTAAGATGGTCTTTACTGACTCACCATTTGGGCTAGGCCCTTATGTCTTGAATATTGTTCTCTTAATTTGTTATCTCTCCAGTATTGGCTTTGCATCCAATGCTCTCTGTTCAATGTGTATCATGGTTATGGCCTTGTTTGTTCTTCTCTGCCTGCTGTGCACTGCTCTCAGTCTTTCTACAGTCATCCAATGATGTGGGTTGCATACTGGGAGTTGTCCTGTCCCCCAGGTTCATCTGTACCTTAAGCTCTGTTGAAGATCAGGGGCTCCCTGTACCCCAGTGAGAGCCAATTATCATCAGTTGGCAATGCAATAGTCCCCTGTTTGTCTGTTCTACTCATGTGAATGCTTTCCTGAGTATATTAGTAAAATGGAAACAAAATAGAAACACAAGGATATGGTAAAAAAGCAAGGGAAGATGATGTGATTGGGCATTTCAAGGGACCACTGGAACATTATAATAGCTAATTTGGCTAGAGTAGTCCCCATTCAAAGCTGACTGGATTAAACAAGGGCTCATGTTTTTAAAGCTGCAGTAAAGTTAGGTTGTGGAAAGGCTTGTCCGTCCACAGTGTGAGAAGAAGACCATTATTTCCTATGGGAGCTGCAGACCATTGCACAGTAGAGAATACTGGCTGTAATGTCCACTGCCATGGTTACCAGGACAATGTATTGAAGCACCATGCCTGCATTTGTTCTGTTTTCTTGTTATTGTAGGGAAGTTAATTAAATTTTTTTAAGCCAAATGACCCACACCCTTTAAATCAACAGTACTGCTAGATCAACCCTATCATATCAATTAAATCTAAAGATGTGTATGAAATAAGTCCTGGCAATGTAATTTTTTGTCTTAAAACTTCCATCTTATTTTAAGTGTTTCCCACAATACCACAACATACAGAATGACAGAACGGTGAAATAATATTGCTTGTTCATTTAATCTTTCCCCTCAAGCATTACCCGTAATAAATATAATAATGTGTTTAGTTTGGGGACTATAATAATACACATCAGGATGCAATCACACTGGTGTTTCAAAAAACATTAGCAATCTACTTACATACCAAAGAAAGAAAATCAGAAGACCATGAGACAATACTTTTGTCAGTTATAATTATAATATCAGCATACACAAATATTGCTTTAACAGTTGAGGAATTGTAGAGTAGATTATAGCCAGAGAGAAAACTCTTTATCAAATTTTTGGGGGCATCTTCATGGAGAATAAGTAGCTTACAGCAAACGGAGAGCTGTATTTATTAATAGATTCTAGAACATAAGCTTTAAAGAAGAATGCATTTCCTTTCAAAATGATTGCCTTTCTTGCATAATAATGTAAGAGTCCAAGAAGAGTTCTGGCCGTGTTAGATGGGGAATCTAATTTCAATTTAATGCAATTTTAATAATTAAACCTCAGCGATCTCCTCATTAGTTTAGGCAGGAGTCTTTAAACGAAGAGCAAATGGTAAATATAAAAGGATTGTGCCTTACTACCCAGAAGAACATAACAGTGTCATTACCATATGAATGAGGCCAGCTGTTGCAGCTGCAACATGCTCACTAAATTTGTGCTGTGCGCAGTTTTTCACCTCTTGTGTAACTTTCCCCACAGTTTTTTCAGATGACCTTCTGAGCCATAAAATGTTTTTTTCTGTTTCAGCTCTACACACTTATGTGAATGGCAACCTTATACCCTCCAGAATAAACATATAGCCTATTATTGCATCAAAATGTGAAAACAAAATGTAATTATGTGTAATCCTTTCCAATACTAGCACAGGGTCCTTTGAATTTTGCAGGATTTAGAACTGTAATCGCTAAATTAATCCCATTAAGTGAGGATGCTGGAGGCTTCCACTTTTGCTCTGTGAATCAGGTATGCAGACTGTAATGTCTTCCTATATAAGCATTTATCTAAAAAGTTAGCCAACCTTGCAGCATGCTAATATGCCTGGGAACCTGCTTGTTACAATGACTAGAGTAGCCATTTTATTGTTAGCTTAGTGCTTCTGGGTATAGTGCCTGAATATGTTCTTCTACTTTGAGCTCTGTGCTTCCTCCCACCCCACCCAATGGCCTCCTTCTCCCTTAAGGCCCTTGCTGGTAGTCTATGCTTTTTTTAATTAAACTTTTCACCTGACTGGCTAGGGTCTTCTTTACCTACTAGCCTTTCGTGGTGGTGGGAGGTCCTCGATGATGTCAAGAGTGGCGCTGATGTTTTTAAATCATCGACGCTCATGTGTGCCATGATCTGCAGGCAGGTTCACGGCTTGGTGCATGGCACTGGGCATCATTTGTCAGATTTAGGTCATCTTGTGTTAAAAATGGGCTACTGTGAGTGAGGTGCGCAGCTCCATATTGAAGGTGAACATTGCGACCTAAGCTGCTATTTGTACTACTGCATGGTAGACAGAAAAAGCCAGGGGTTGAGCGTAAAAAGGAAACTTATAATGAGTATGTAGTATGAATTTGTAGGCTGCCATGAATTACCTGCCCTTTTGAAAATCCCAATTGTCTGTTTGCCATACTTATTCAAGCACTTTAATACTTCAATTACCTGGAATAAGCATATAGAACAGAAGTTCTGACTTTACTATGACTTTCTAATCTGCATGCTAGTCCTGGGTCAGGGATGATTCAAGAAAAAGTTACTACAGAACTTGGCTAGAAGGACGGCCAAATGGTTTGCATGCATGGCTTTTCGATTTTGGATCTAGAATTCAACACCCACCAGGATGTTATATTATCAGAATGTTAGATGATCTCTCCATATTTGCATAGGCAATCTATTTTCCTCTCAAAACCTAAAAACATAAACCAGATTGAAAGGCTATTACACCCTAAACTATGTCTGTGTTTGCTAAATGATGCAGAGAAAATGGCCCTGTTCAAGTGGAAATAAACATGTTGCCTGTAAAGAAGATTGCAAATACTTATCCCTCCCTGCCCACACCACGAAACTGACAATATCGATCTTGTTTGTCCCCCACTGCGTTAACCGGTTCCTATTTATGATACCTACGTCATGATGTAGACATAGCGAGTAATTGAGATGAATCAAGGAGTTCGGCGGTTTATTTTATCTCATTGGGACTCGAGAGATATGTCCTCTGTAATTGGGTTCCTAGGTCTGCACATATGCTCCTGTATTACAATGTATAAGTGGTCCCACTCTTTCTTGGATTTTTAATTAAATTTTATATGATGAGTAATGCAAAAAGAGGAGTGGGGTCACCAAAAAATTAAAGGTGAGCAGAAACAGAGTTAGGCTAATCTTATCTTAACCTATTGAAACGTGTGTGTGTGTGTGTGTGTGTGTGTGTGTGTGTACAGCAGTGGCTGCAAAAAACTGTTGTAAAGTCCTGTGACAACAGGTACAACATTTTCTACAAGCCTTTCAAATTTTGGCCGCGCTATCTGAATGATCAAAATTAAAAAATCATCAATGGATAATTGATTTGGCTAATTGTAGTTTTGAGAAATATATGATTGGATATTGAATTGCTGGGATAGAATATTTGAAGATTGTATCATTTAAGGGCCACAGTGGCATGTTTTTTTGTTTTTTTCCTGGACTGTACAGGGAATGAGCAGCTTGTGGTGGACATGGAAAATAACATTTGATTATATTTGAATGCATGTTCTAATTTTTGTATATATCAACATAGTTTATGGCAAGGTCTGTTGTAGTTTTGTCTGCCTGTAGCCAAGCTGGAAAAATGCCTGCCTTCTCAATCTGTGCATGTATGTCCAGCTTTATGCTGGCTCACCACTAAACACATATTGGAAATTACAAGCAACATTCACTTTTGTGCTAAGCACAGAGTGTTTAAGTACTGAAAGCTAATCCACTAAACAGAACTGTTAATATATTCTAATTCCGCTTCAGACACTGCTTTTCAGCATGTAAACCATAAGCATGCTAGGCTCGTGGTAATTTTTTGCATGGAACGCAATACCAAGAACATATGTAAATGTTTCAGTTCACCTAAATGTTCCTACATCACAATGTGTCACTAACACTCACATACCACCTAAAACCCTACCCTATTCCTGCCTGGAACCTTTTCCTAAACCCTTAAAAAATTCCCAACATCAAACTCCAAGTAACTAATATCAAAAGAAACAAATGAAGTTTAAAGAGTCAGTACATGGTCAGCCGTACATCGGCTTGCTTCGCGTGGCTTTGGGTCGGCCGAACATGCTGAGCATGTTCGGCCGACCCAAAGTGCAGAAGGAGTTCGAAGCGGATGCATATGCGTTCGGCTTGACTGAGCCGCTCGGCCATGTTCGGGTGCTGTACGGGCTATTGTGAATAGCCCGTACAGCACCCCTTCAGTTCTATTGAACCGAAGGGGTCCTGGGGGCGAAACTAGCCGAAGGATCGGCCGAAGCCACGGCCAGATCCTTCGGCAGCTTCGTGAATAGACCCCATAATAAACATGAAATGTATAATTATGCCTGGTAAATTATGTTGTATTTGTCAATAATAATAGTTTTCATATGTTAACAATAGCAGTTTTCATATGTTTAACAGAATAGCTACTTCCACAAAATAATCAGCCCAAGGCTGATGATGTTTCCCAAGCCCCACTCAAATGCATGTAAACTAAGGGGCTGGGAATGCAGGCAAATAATGGCCATAATTGGATGGCAATGACCATATCTGGCCAATAATGTCAGCCAGCATCCACACCCTGTTTAAATTTAGTTGTCAGCCAGAGAATCTCTCAGCCGGCAACTGAATTGGATCAGGGATGTGTCATTGGTTACTACGATGATACTTAGTGGATGGATTCCATAGCCGCTAGACAGTGTGCTAGCATCTATGGAATCTGCCCACTGCCATCAGCTGTGCCCAATCTAAAACCTGATGGGGAACTAATCTCTCTGCATCACTCATCAGGCTCCACCCACCCAACAGCTCAACTTGTGAGCCTATGCACCTGTCTGTGTGACAGGCATAATGTCTTGGCAGGGAGCTCAGTAAAATAGAGTTGTTATTCTATTACTCTGTGCTCAGTTCTGCCCCCTCCATGCATCAGTTTAATGTGCCCGTCTCTGCAGGAGAGTCACTCCTTATGAATTGCAGTAAATGTAAATGTTTCTTACCCACTATTGTGTTTAACCTTACATTGTTGTTTTCTGGGCAGTTTACATCCAGGGAAGACCACTGTGCGTTCACTCTCTCTTGTAAAATAACAAGTATTCCATAGTTTGAGATGAGGAGGCAGGTTCTGGGCTCCAGCAATGATACATCTTTATATTAGATGTATAGGGTGGAGTAGAGGAGCTGAGCGATTTGCACACAGTGTCTGTGGCTGCTTACAAATTCCCATTCACAAGCATTGAGAGTTTACCATTGGCTATTTCAATTTGAAATAGCCAATAGTAAACTAGCATAAGCAATTACATTTACACTAAGGTGCATGTTATATACATGCGTTTCTTTTTTGTTTTGCACTTTTTACACATTGTATCACATTACTCTAAGGTCAGTATCTACTATATCTGACACTTTGCGGTCTCATTCACACAGCGCGGCTTTTACCATTAATTTCATACATCTTTATATTACTCCATATCAACACATATGTGAGAAGAGACAATAGGTAATAGGACATGAAACTTGAAGCCTTTAACAAAGTAGATACTGAAGAATGGTCAATGGAACAGGCTTTACTTTCTTGTATTTATTGCCTCTTCTCATGTATATATTAGTGTGAAGTTCAACATACATAAGTCGGACCCCATGGCTCACCAACTTTTCTCCAACTTTATAAAAGCCATTTCGATATAGCCTGTCAAAGTTGATGTTCTGTTTCATTAGCCCAAAAAGGAATGTGCATCCTGAAATTTTTGATGAGAAAAGGAAATTGCAGAAAGAATTCTATCTGGCCTTTTCTAAACCCTATATTTTGGCTAAAGGCTCACAATGTGAACATATAATTGAGAGGAGTAGACCTTAAGTGTATTAGTGTACTCCGGTCTCTCCAAATACATTTGAGAACTATACTGTGTGGAATACACAGTAATTATTTTGGGAGATTACAAACTAGCAGCTAGAAACAGCTCAGAGATGGGAAAAGGAGTGGTTTTGTAACTACTGTGATCTAGTCTCCTACATTAGAAATTGATTTTTAGAAGCCTGGTCAGGAAACAAACTGCATTAATTCAGAAAGGCTGTAAAATATAATCAATTCATATATTGCAGAAATGTTTGTAGAACAGGAGCATCTCCTCCCATCTACTTCAGCCATTTATTCTGTCGCTGGAGTTTCTAGATTTTAATTAGCTACCACAAATTGGAAATTGATAGCTTTAAAATCTATCTAATGTCACTTTTTTAGATTTTGCATAGTCAGAAAGGATTAAAACCCTTTATAGTTTTTTATACCATTCATGTACCATTGAGGAGGTTTCCCTCCACTTCCTGTGCTATAGACACAGTAGTATGTAAAAGAGAATATCTCTAAATTGAAGGAATTCCCTACTAAGACTGTCACTGAAAAAAAAACATGTCTCCATTGAAAGATTTCTTTATTTCTGTTTTAATGACAATTTATACTTTTGGATGTTTCCTCACTTCCCTATAATAAGGATCACAAGGACAAAAAAATGTTTGGCTTTAGAACTGTTTAAGGCTGGCCATACATTAATCATTGTCCTGTGAGCTGAATGAGAACAAATGCTCAATTACCCCTTCCATGCTGTTCATCCCCATGCACAAATCCCCCCACCAGACTATTGTATTCCGACAGCAGCAGGTCTGCCCAAAGAGTGACTGCAGCCAAATGATTGCAGTAACTGTTCGGACAAGAACTTTTGGACTGGTTCCCTTAACAGCCAATTGAAAAATCGACTTTTGTCGACCTGTGTATGGCCAGCATAATAAAGAACTCCAGCCACACAGCTATAACCTGTTTCAGATTATAATGGGCTGCTTTGCAGAAAAAAGTTATGAGTAATAAAGTTATATATTACAAAAGCTTTACAGTGATGCCTTGACATATATGACAACTATAAATTAGTCTAATGATGGCCACTCCTATTCCCTGCTAGCTGAAAATATTAAGACATATTAATATTAAGATATTGCTAGGATTTACATTTTTAGCTTTCAGTGCAGCTTTCATTTCATCTCACAATAACAAAGAATCAGATAAACAATTATGGTATAAGGTTAATCACAGGAATATTTAAAAATGTGTTGCTTGTATTTCTTGGTAGTTAAAACTAGATGCCAAATCCTACAGGATAAGGGTTTTTAATGTATCCTTCAATAGGCAGAGCTGGTTAATAACTATCTAAAAGATGTGTTAAAACATTTTCTAGTATGTTGTTTTCAAAACTATTGTAAAGACATTTAGGAATATTTAACATTCCATCTGAATATTTCTCATTGCAGATCAGAACTCTACACATAATTCATAGATCTGCTTAAATATCATATACTCTTCTGCCTTCCTACCCCACACCCCTTAGGCCTTTAAATAGGGTGGATTGGGCTTAGTGACCCCCTCCAGAGGGACCACAAAAAACCGAAGCTCTCCATTTTTCATCAAACTAGGTACGAATGTTGAGCCATCTTTGAGGGCCATTGACTGTTATACATCAGTGCGAACTCCCTTGAAATACAAAGTCCAGGAAAACCTTGCTAGGTATTTTTCGCTTTTATACCCTTTGCTCTTACTATTGCTGTTATTGTTTGTGTTTATCATTTATTTTCTGTAAATATTTTTCTTGCACCATTTTAGCTTTCTTTTATTAAAAACAAAATACCAAAACACAACTTTTTTATAGGGTTCAACAGAAACAGACCACACTCCACGGACACACGTTCATTAAAAATAATATTTCAAAACCATTTAACTTTTTCTCTAATACTCTAAATCAAGTATTCTTGCCTCTTTAAAGAATGCTACCATATTTTAAAACCTGTTATAGTCTCTTCCCAAAGAAAAGACTGCCTATCACCAGCACACCAAAATGTTCCATAATCTACCTTGATTGTGAAGTCACCAGTAGAACCATTGTTCAGCATTTCAATTGCCATGGAGGGCCTCCTTGGTCAAACAGAAAGTAATGATGGGGACCAAGCATGGTCCTGACACATAGAACAATACAATATGCTGATAACTTTTCAATAAAGCCAGATTAAGGACCTTCTGGTATGCTAGTAATTAGGGTTGCACAGATACCAAGTACAGTACTCGGTACAAGTACGAGTACATGTACCGATACTTTTGAGCTCCAAGACTACACTAGAAAAATTCAAAAATTATGAGGCAGCTGTCATTTGTAAGGAGCACACGGAGCTCCTGGGATTTGTACATCTCTGTTTTAATGTACGATTTTGTTTTTAAAAATATAAATAAAGTGATGCACAGATACCAGTTTTGGGAGTACTGGTACTTGCCGAGTACTTACAAGTACGAGTACTGATACATTTTGGTTCATTGTCATGTGACAGTTTTTCTAAAACAATACAGACTAATGATTTCCGGGCAGTGGTGGAGCACCAGAGCCAGGTCCCAGCTGCAACCGCTGCAACGCTGGTAGTTCTCATGAAAATGCCAAGTATCTGCATTGGTACTCGAAAAGTATCTGTGCATCCCTACTAGTAATAACCAAATATTACTCAAAGTCGAGAGCATGATCTATTTTATCATTACAGAACCATTTTTCCTGAACTGAGCAGCTGAGACTTCCATTTTCCTCATCCCAAAGCAATGTATTCATTTAACAAAAAAAATAAATAAATGTGGTTTCATGGAGACAAGCACAGGTGCCAATCTATCATGAAAAAAGCCTTCTGTAATCTAAAACAGCAGTAACAAGAGAGTGTCAGCCAATTAGACATCTCTTGTGCAATGCTTGTAAACTAACACTATAAACATGCTTGCAGGATGGCAGAACAGAGTGATGGCCTCATCAGTGTGCTGCTGCTTCTTCATAGACCAGTCACAATACAGCTAAACTAATAAATTCTGTTATGGCCGTCCCAATATATATGCAGATTTCTTTAAAACATATTTGTACACATGTTTAGTAAACACAAAAAATGAGTCAGATACCCTGATAAATGTGCATATAACACCCTAATCCCTCCAAAGCAAATACATTAAATTTATGTAACCACACAGATCATTTTGTTAATCCTCAGAAATCTTTTCTAACTAAATTCTCCTGCTAGGGGGGTAATGCTCTGCTCTATAAAAATATCTTAAGCTCTATGAAGATAAAATTGTGTTCTAAGAGCCTACCCGCCATGACCAAATACATCTCTAAAAACACAGTTGGCTAGAGGTCTCCAACAAATTGTGAGAAACTCATTACCATCTATTCTGTAGTTTAGAACGGTCAGGAAATAAATGATTCACATGACAATTTCTAAACAGAAAAACATAGAACAGAATAAATATTTCTTATGGTACAGTGCTTTTAATCTTCTATCTAATACAATATTTGCAAGTGTTTATTTAAATGCAACACATCAGAATATGTTCATGATATTTTAATATGTTTAATCTGACATCACCAAAGTGTAAATCTAAGTGTTCAAGTTAAGGAAATAATGCCTGTCCTAGATTGTGCAATGGGTGATGAAGATACCTTCAGACTTCAAGGGAAAGGTCAGATTGTGGGGGCTGTCTAGAGGAGTACCAAAAGATCATCAGTGTAATGCCTATAAAACAGGGCATGTGTTTCTAAATTAGGGAGTAGATTAGCTTCTTCATATTATTTCAAGTATATGCTGGGGTCACATTGAAGCACAAAGCAAGCAAGATATCTGCAGGAAATGGTTTTCAAATGTAGTGTAAGGGTAAGCGTGACTGTTAAAAAGGTCAATAATGTATTCAATATTCAGTGAAGTTGGCCAAAACTTGACCAAAAAACGATATATAAACTTTTAGCATCTAAAGTTATGTCGTATGAAGTATTTGGATTATGGAAATGTGGTGTAAGGGCAAATGTAGTGAAAGTGTAAGCGTGATTGTTAAAAAGGTCAATAATGTACTCAATATGCGGTGAAGTTGGCCAAAACCTAGGGGGAAAAAAATGATATATAAACTTTTAGCATCTAAAGATATGTAGTATGTAGTGCTTGGATTATGGAGGTAGAATGCCGTACTTTAGACTTAACATCGCCACAGTCTCTACGAACAGTTTTGGGTTGTAGGATAGAACCACAAGCAGAAATATTGGGGCAAGGATATCCTCATGCATTTAGAGAGGGTGCATTTTTTATTTATTTATGTTTGGATAGGTGCAGTGCAACAACTGAATATTTTAAATGACAATGACTCGTTTGACCACAGAGAGCTTACTTTTTTGGATATATTGTCTACCCAAAGAAATTGATGGATCCCTAACAACATTGCTATTTCGGAAACCCACAGTGGCAAACAAGTTTACATGCAGAAAGTTTTCGTCCTCCAAATCTGTTATAGAGAATTTGAGTGGATCAATATCAATGCATTTCTAAAAATTGTACCAAGGACAGTACATTTGAAGAGGAAGCTAAGAAACTATCAGAGTTATTCACTAAGCTGCCCAGAGGCAGCCGAGGGACTAACCGAGCCAACAACGTTCGGCTACTCACTACAACTCGGTACGGCTGATTTCAGCCATACATCAGCTGCCTTCGGCTGCACTACGGTCAGTCGAACATGCTCTGCATTATACAGAATGCAGAATAAAAAAAAAAAGTAATTTGTTTTCTTTAGAAATGTCAGTATTGCTGCAGCAGGTTTTTTACATCGTACAGATTTGCCACTTTACAGGCAGTTTAAGGGGACCCCCCAGGCACGATATTTAAAGGAATTTTTCATTTTTATTGTTACCCTTTAAGTGATGTTAAAATCACTGTTCCTTTAAACATTGTATTTTTTTAAAGTTTTTTTTTAATTTCCTGTCCCCCAGGGCAGTACCTGGATCCCCATACACTTTTTATGTCAATAACTTGCATATAAGCCCTTTTAAAGGGGACAATTGTTTTTGAAAGTTCTACCCCAATGACTTGCTTTGAGTGCAAGTTCGAATTCAAACTTTTTGGATGTTCTAAATTTCGAATTCAAATTGAACTCGGGCCTGTTCAGCCCATCACTAGTGAATAACCCCCTATGTGTGAGATTTAAGGTGAGAGGCTACAAAGATAAGGTCCTGAGACGTGCCTATAAACTGGCTAAGGAGCTAAGAAATAAACCCAATTCTTGGAAACCTTTGGGATCTAAAAATGAAATATATAATTAAATTATTTGTTTCATTACCAGATGTTTCCTAACAAAGTTCACAAATCAATTGAATACTGAAACACTGGCATTGGTTGCTAAGAGATTCAGTTATTTCTAGATTCGTTCCTTCAGTACCCTCTATGACATATAGGGGTTGATTTACTAACCTTATAAACACGCCACGGACAAGTATACACCTCTGTAGTGTGTTCCCTCCCAGCATGATCTATTGGTGGAATCTAGACACCTTTGTAGCAGAATATAGGTATGCGATTCCGCCAACTGTTTTAAACATTCATTGCAGTAACAGTAGAAGTTCAATACCACAATGACAACCCTTATCTGCTGTGGTCTGATGAAGATTTAACACCTGCCCCACAAACGCAATAAGGCATTCTCCTACTACTCCTCCTGTCATGCCGACATAGTCTGTCTACAGGAGACCAGGCTCTCCACCTCCTCAAGCCCCAAATTAGTCATTAAAATGGCACTCTGTTAAGAACCCATACAATGATCACATATTATTTTCTCATATAAAATATTATCTTATCCAGGACAATTACAGCACAAATATGTCTCATGTCATTTGTATAACAGAGACATACCAGCCAATTAAACTCAACATAAACTCCATACAGAATATTCAACTATACTGTATAATCATTTTGAATAATCCTTGATGAGAAGAGAAGCATCTTAGAAAATGCATTCCAAAATCCAAATTAGATTGCCAAAAAACCCAAAAGAGGTACATGATGATAATACTAATATATAAGACACAATGTTCCAATCAAGGCAAAGGCACACACAGGCATTATTAGAATACATTAGGATGCATACAAATAGAAGATACATTTATATACAATCAGTTGGCCAGTGGCGAAAAAGTCAACAAAGTACGAAGACAATGAATTGAGCAGAAAATAAACTGCTTTAACCCCTTCATGACTGAGCTAGTTTTCAGGTTCTGTTCATAAATGACTGACACATTTTTTACATTTTTGCTGTGTGATTCTTCCACAGCAGTAATATACTTTCTTACTAAATGTACCCACACATATTATATATTGTTTTTTAGAGGACAGATAGGGCTATATAATTATATCACATATGTGTACCTAACCCCTCACTTAGTTTGAATAAAATAAAAAAAATGAGGAAAAAAACTAGAAGAAAACAATCCCGTCACGAAGGGAGTATATCTCTAAGCAAAACCTTTTTTTGTTCTGAATAAAGCTGGGAAATGTTAGAACCTCTGTCAGGTTTGTATTGCTGTCTGAATCCACATTGGAGAGATGCACCACTCTAGGGGTGAGGGGTAACCCCCTCACTTAAGGAAATGTTCTCTCATTTTCTGTCACTTTTTTTCCTCTGAGGCAGGAAATAGATGGGAGTTCCCCCAATGCTACACATATGGCAAAAAAAAAAATGCTGGCAGCGGTTTTAACAAAAACAAGTTTGGGCTATACATATTTAAAGTAATCAAAATGTTAATATGTTTGTGTATGTCTAAATGTATTCATAAAATATCTCCCTCAAATTTTTTTTAGTTTTTTTTTTTCAATTGTGTAATCAAATCTTATTCTTAGGGTTGTACATTCTCAATGCAAATGCCCAGGGCTCTAGAGTTGATCATCTAGGCTTCAATGAAGGTTTGTTGCTTGGCCCTTTGCACGCTATTGAATCCTAAACTCTGAGAAGACTTTTATGGATATCAGATACATTTCTATCTAGCTTTCGTTACAACTATCTAAAGCTTAGAGATGTACTATGGGGACAATTCCAATCTCTGAGTGTTAGCATAACATCCACAAATGTAGCAGATTTCACCTGCGTCTGGCAGAACAAAGTAAAAATAATAATATTATATATATATACTATTCTGTTTTGTACATTTGTATTGACAGTTGATAAATCAATAAATTAAATAAAAATAAATTAAAGTTCCAAGAATGTTATCCCCTTGCATGAGTAAATATGAACCTCATACATAAATGCACATTGGTATTTTGCATGTTTGCAGATAGATAACTGCAAGCCAAGTATAATATGTGCCCTAAATGCGTTGCAACAAACTTTCTTCCACATAATGTGGCAGTAATCCAGAGCACATGCTTTCTGGTTACAAACTGCAGTATGCCTACATGATAACATGGGGGTTCTTGTCACAACTGACTCTAACAGCTGTAAGTCATTTTGCTGGGTGTAAATGAGCTACTGAGGTGTGTAACCAGCAAGAGACAAGGGAGAAGGTAAACGGAGGAGAAAGAGCCCTTCTACTGGCTAAAAAGGATACAGTAAGAAATATATTTATTCCCTTGTGTCTCCAACTTCTGATCGTAAACTGTGATTGGGAGAGGTCGGTGAATGCTCTGTCAAGGTCCTTGGAGCAAAAAGTGAGTGCGTTTCCGACACAAATCGATGGACGCATATATGCAGCGGCCTGACATTAAATACAGTATATGAGGCCAGTGTCATGAGGATAAAGTTGCACTGCATATCTCCATATAACAACAACTAGAGAAAACCTCAAAAGTTAGGACCTGCCTGTATTTTTAAGGAGCATTGGCTACCTGGCTCCTGTGTTATTTACAGTATTTACAAGTATATATCACTATTAAAATCCTCAGAATGGCTTAGTGCAGGACTCAAAGCTTCCACTAGCCCCCTCGCACTGGGCGAGCAAAAATTGGGTGGGGGCGAGTGGAAATTAATTGCGGGGGGCGCCACCGGCAGGACGATGGGGGAAACTACAGCCGCTTCTGCAGCGGTGATCGCTTGTTTAGTTCCTCCTTCTCTTCAGTCTTACTGATTTTTCTCCTCCTCAGCTGTTCTGTAGCTACAGTGGCCAAAGAGGAAAATAATCAGTTCAGCTGTCTTCTGTTCACTCCGACCACCTGCAGCTTCCTCTGCCCACCTCAGCTGCCATAGGCTGGGAGGAAGACCGCAGAGCTGTTATTGGCTGGCTGGAAGTTTTTGCAGCATGGGACAGCATGAAGGGAGGCTTCAGCTCGGTAAATAAAGGATACATCTCTGTACCCCCACCACCGCCAGCACCAGGAGAGGAAGAGGGCAGATCAGCTATTGAAATACACAGGTGATTTTTGTTCAATAATGTTTATCATGTATGTTAATGATATCCTTCTCACAATGTTCTATTGGCAAGAAATATATTTCTGGTAACTCCATTGTTATCTTGGAAGAACTATGAGGCCTTGGTTATAAAGATGAAATTAATGTCATTATTTCAAAATTGCATACAATTAACCTCCCTTGCGGTATGATTATATATTTTTTTCCTTTTTTGTTTTTTGTTTATTTATTTTTTTCACTTTTAAAATTCCCACAGGTTCCGCCCACTTGTGACGCGGACGCTCGCAAGGGACGGAACCCGGAAGACCGACGCCGGCATCGGCCGGAGGACACAGCGGGGATCGTGGACGAGGTAATAGATGCTATGCTGCAATCCCGAGTGTGGCTCGGGGTTACTGCTTATGGTACTGAAAATTGACCCCCAGCCACACTCGGCAATAACGCCAACGAGGTTATGGTCAAGCTGATTGTAAAATCCTGGCAGAAAACCATGGTGATATGGAGGTCTTTCATCTATTTTCTAAAAATAATTATAAAAAGTGCCCTCTTCCACCAAATCAATACTAGTGATGTGGTAACTTAGAAGGGGGAGAGTGTGTGCAACTTAAATGTCCCACCATACTATACCAAATAAACAGCCCTAAGAGGGGTTTATTGTAGAAGAGGACCTGACATAGAGGGAGATGCATGATAACTCTGAGGATTTTGTTTTTATTGCTTATGTAGTTTTATGGTACAATGGTTAGCAAGGCAGCTGGAGTTATCACTGTTAATATAAAAATGTAAAATGTGTGCGTATGTGTATATATATATATATTTTTATTATTTTACTCTGCAAACCTACTAATCCACAATGGTTATACAAATTATTTACTCACTGATCTCCCATATTACCCATACCTACTCCTAGGACAGATTGGGGGAGAAAGGGAGAGATATCCATCAGTACTAACCTGGTGTTCCTTATATAAAGGCAATGAGGGCTGTTATAAGCTTGGCAGAGATCGCTCACACCTGAAGCTCTAACGTCGTAGAAAAAACAGCACATAGATGGGCCCACTGGTTTGGTATTTTCTGCGTGGCAGTACTAATTTTTTACTGCTTTTTTGTCAAAAATGGTTCAAAATAATCAAATTAGTATTAAATACTAAATGCAATACTAATACAATACTAAATGGGACATTTACAGGAAAGGTGCCATTATTTGACCAAGCATGCATCTACAGAAAATAACAGAAAACGTATAGTCTACAGCAGGGGTGCCCATTAGGCCGATCGAGATCTACCAGTCATTCGCAAAGCTAACACTGGTAGATCACAAGTGGGCTCCCTGCCCAAGCTTCGTCGTGTGGTGCTAGTGCGGCCAAATGTGTCAGAGGCTGCAGACAGAAGGGGTTTCCTTCCACTCATCCAACACATTTGGCCCGCCCCTCCTTGTCTACAGTGTCAGATATATTCAGCCTGCCTCTCTCGACTTACAGCAATGGACATATCCGGCCTGCTCCCTCCACCCACACTTACAGCAATGGACAACTGGCCGGCCCCTCCACACTTACAGCAATGGACATTTGGCCCACCCCTCCCCACTTACAGCAATGGACATTCGGCCCACCCCTCCCCACTTACAGCAATGGACATTCGGCCCGCCCCTCTCCACCTATGTCAGAAAGATTGGGCAGCACTAGCTTGCGATAAGTCGGAAGAGTCGGGAAGTAAGCAGTTACTACTAGTGCACACACAGGAGATAAGAAGTATAGGAAATTGCTCACAGATGGCTGAAAGGTCTGAGGAGCAGTACACAGATGAGTGAGAGGATCTGCACACAGAACAGAGCAGTAAGATGCTGCAGGAACTGACAAGGAGAGGTCAAAAATGAGTGGCCAGGGTAGATGTGCTTAGTGAAAAGGGGGTGAAAAGTCTGAGAAACTGTGCACAGAGGAGATAGATGGGAGGATTCTAAAGAGCTGTATACGGAGCAGACAAGTGAGATGGCTGGGCTGCACATAGAAGGCAGGGGTGAGATGGTCTAAGGAGCCGAACACAGAGAAAAAGGGTGAAAGGCTCAAGGAGCTGCAAACAGAGGAAAGGAGTATCTGGTTTGGGCATCTGCATACAGAAACCGGTCAAAGGCTGCAGGAGTTCTATTGTCCTTTGGACATTTTGAATTTATTGTTAAAACTGAACATCTGTATTTAAATTATTAGGTTTATTCAATACGAAGATACATGCAGTAGTCCCAGTAAGCATTTTAATGTGTTTGCTTTTAAAATATGGTGTTATTTATTTTGTTGGTTTTGTTGATCTCATTGAGCTCGTCATTTGAAAAGTAGATGTTAATACACAAAATTCTGGGCACCCCTGTTCTAGAGTGTCAGGCATGAAAACATGTTAAAAAGAAAGATTTTGCTGCTTAGAAATTGGTTGAAATTCATTAGGAAAATCCTTTTTACCATTCTAATGTAGGCTTAACAAGTAAGGAATGCTGGGGAATTGCTAGTTTTGGAACTGAGCTGGAACAACAAATTTCTAATGTCTATCTTCTGGCAAGGTCTCTCGTAACATATAAAACTAATTGGCTGGGCAAGCTCTTTTTACAACCTTGGATAATTCTGAACCCCTGTGTATCAAATTAGGTGAGGGAAAATCTCCAAGAAGCACACACATATGCAGTATAGTATAGAGTAGCCTTGCCACTCTATTCAAATAAAACAAACAAGCTCTGCTGACAAATCACACATAAGGTCAAAGTGCTATTAACATCTTACACCACTCTGGTGAGTAGATATTGATGGATAAGTAGCTATATAAATAAACGCGATGGATATATAGGTTATGTATTTTAAAGTAAAAGTTAACAAATGTCCTCAACAATGATGGAACTTATAAGATCTGTTTGTGTTTCTAATCAGATCAAGGCAGTCTTCAATCATCAATATCTATCACCAACAGGTAGAATTGTATTTTTCTACCATAAATATTGTCCATGTGGTTTTATTCCAGTCTGATAAGTGCTTGGAACAACAAAATTCCTAATAAATTATGGTAAGGTATGAGTGCAACATCAGATAAATAATGTATGTATGCAAACCGTACACAAAAATGTAATTTAATAATTTGATTCATCAAACAAAGCAAAATTGCAATGATCTGGTTAAATTATTATTCTATGATCATGACCTTATTGAAAAATATAGATACAAAACCACAATATATTTCCATTTTTGTAAAGCTGTATTGTTAGTCAACCTAAACCTTAAACAACCTAAACTTCCAAGTATAGAGTACTCACTTCCCACTTCCCCCTGCCAGCAAAAATGCAGTGTTTAGTTACCTATATGGGAATGTTTGACCATTCCTCCAGAAGCACATTTGTAAAGTTAGGTACCCCAAACTTGCTCATCCATGTCTTTATTGCTTTGTGCACTGGTGCGCAATAATGTTGGAACAGGAAGGTCCCAAACTGGCCCCAAACTGTTCCAACAAAGTTGGGAGCATGAAATTGTCCAAACTGTCTTGGTATGCTGATGCCTTAAGAGTTCCCTTCACTGGAACTAAGGGGCCAAGCCCAACCCCTGAAAAACAACCCCACACCATAATCCCCCGTCCACCAAACTTTTCACTTGGCACAATGCAGTCAGGCAAGTACCGTTCTCCTGGCAACCGCCAAACCCACACACGTCCATCGGATTGCCAGACAGAGAAGCGTGATTCATCACTCCAGAGAACACATCTCCACTTCTCTAGAGTCAAGTGGCAGCGTGCTTTACACCGCTGCATCCAACACTTTGCATTGCACTTGGTGATGTAAGGCTTGGATGCAGCTGCTCGGCCATGGAAACCCATTCCATGAAGCTCTCTACGCACGGTTGTTGTGCCAATCTGAAGGCCACATGAAGTCTGGAGGTCTGTAGCTATTGACTCTACAGACAGTTGGTGACTTCTGCGCACTGTACACTTCAGCATGCGGTGACCCTGCTCTGTCATTTTATGTAGCCTACCACTACGTAGCTGAGTTGCTGTTGTTCCCATTTGACCGTGGAATATTTAGTAGCAAGGAAATTTCACTGATGGAATTATTGCACAGATGGCAACCTACTACGGTATCATACTTAACTTGACTGAGCTCCTGAGAGCCACCCATTCTTTCACAAATGTTTGTAGAAGCGTCTGCATGCCTAGGTGCTTGATTTTATACACCTGTGGCCATGGAGTTGATTTGGAAAACACGTGAATCCAATGATTTGGAGGGGTGTCCCAATACTTTTGGCAATATAGTGTATTTATTTTTTTCCTGTTGAAATAAGAATATAAATAGGATTGAATGTGCTGCACTAATGGAAAGATCTAAAGGAGATTTAAGCCTACCAGTCTTTATTTTTATAACAAGGCTGGTAGAATGACACGAATAAGGGACTTTTTTTACCATAAGCAATATTAAGCTTACAATCGCCTCTGAATAAAATTTGCGTTCTATGACTGGTATATGTGTGGTGGTGTAATGAAAATACAACCATTTAGAGATGCCAAACATCCCAATTATAAGGCATATGGGTTGATTTACTAACCTTATAAACACGCCACGAACAAGTATACACCTCTGTAGTGTGTTCCCTCCCAGCATGATCTATGGGTGGAATCTAAACACCTTTGTAGTGTGTACACACCCAGCAGGTGTGTTGTGCAAAGCCCTGCATGAATTGCAAGGTGATGTTGTGTAAATTATCTCTACGTTGTGTTGCTTGCGTTGATGAATGCAGGAATGTAAATGCATGAACTAACCATTTTTGTCTAAACTGTGAAGCAGCATTATATATGCATCATGTGCATGATTTTTCCATATATGGCATTAGTGGAAATATGCTTTTAGAGACTTGCATGCCACTATTAGAGCGGCGTGTAGCCCATGGCGCATGCTACATGACGCGTACGTACGTAAATACATAAAAACGCGCGATAACGGTGTGAAAATGTGACACGTTGCTCGTGTTTGGTTAAAACATTTGTTTTGCTGTGTAAAAATGCACAAGTGTGTTTAGGTTAGTAAATCACCCCCATAGTCTCAAATGTTAGCTCAGTGTAAATAATGAATGTAAATTAATTCAATTTCTGCCATTAAATACCCCCTTAAGTCTTATTTTAGAAGGCTCAAAAGTTATGTGGACACAATAGTATTTTCTTTACTAGCGTACACTTAGTTGTGCAAAAGGATTAACAATAATAATATAAACTGTCCACTAGTAATGAGCTTCTTTTCTTGAACATCTCAGATAGAGATTTTTACCATATGTTAGCTCAAGAGCTAAAGCAATTTATTGTCCATGCGTGTAAATTCCAGACACAAATTTGAGTTTCTTATAATAAGAGGCATAAGAAGATCCCTCTTCTTTTTCTGCATATCTTTGCTGGATGTAAACTTAAATGAGCCAAACCACATTAACAAATGGAAAGAAGAACTTAACATGCCTTTCTCACTAGCCTCAAAAAGAACAAATGTCTAGACAATTTAGACTTTATAGAAATGTCTAAGCGTAAGTCCTACAGTATACAATTGCTGTACCACTGGATTTTGTTTCTTCCAATGGTGGTGCCAGATATATCACAGTATACCTTATTATTACATATATGTAACAAAAAAAAAAACAATTTTGCAGCAAGTCTCCTTGCTGATAAATGTATATACACACAGACACACAGATACACACACACATTAATGTTAATATTCTTACAATTTTTATAACATAATTGTATTTTGTACAATATTTATCTCTAGGTTTTTTAGGTAAATGTAATTAAAACATAGAGAAACAAACGTTTAGGCTCCCTCCTAGAAACAGCTGTGAACCTGGTAGGTTTTTTAGGATTTTCTTTACTCATGTGAAAAAGCCCAGGTTTCATTATGGAAAGTTTTTGAATTTATTCAAAACAAAAAAAAGAAGGTGAAGATGTGAAAACTACACTGTAACTCCCAGGAGCCTTAATGCTCATACCATTGCGGTACATTGATTCAGGGGCACGACTGTTGTTCAGCAGTAATATGTGGATGATTTAGAGTGATGCAGATTACATACAATGCAGCTCAGCTATAACATTTGATCACATTTGCTCTTGAATTGAGGTTTGTAATTTCAGTAAAACTTTACAAACCTCAAAAAAATATTTGATGCTAGACAGTGGAGAGCCACATCTTTAAATACAGAGCCAATCAGACCATCTCTGTGTCCTGTGATCACTGTGATTGGTTATTACAGCGATCATATGGCAATGCTTACATTGCCAAGCTCTACCCTTCCTTTTACTTCAGAGGCAGGGAGAGTAAAGAGATTAATGAATGGATGGAGTAAAAAAAAACAAATAAAAGTTTCAAATAATTTTAACCCCCTCATCCCCTGCATTCTGTCTCTGCGCTAATCTGTAAATTAACCCTTTCACCACCCTTATCCTGCACATCTATACATTAACCCCCTTTATCTACATCCTTTCACTGTATGTGATATGTACATTAACCCCTTCACCCTCCTCCTCCCTCTGTCTCTGACCTGTACATTTATTGTATCTTGTGCACTATTACTATAGTATAACCCTCTCAATATTAGCATGTTTCTTTATTTCCAAAAAAATGGAAATATTGCGGCAAAAAAAAAATCAGATCACCTCAGAGTGTTTTTTTTGTACCATCCTGACATTTTTATTTGCAATGATTTATAAATGAAAGTAAAAGAAACACTTTTTTTTACGTATTTGATCTGTTTTACTTTATATAGTAAACAATATAAAACAAATAAATACCACTAAAAGAAAGCTCTATTTGCACTCAAAATATGATATAAAATAAATTTTGTTGCAGTGTTGTGTGATGGAGGAATTCTCAGCCAAACTTACACAGTGCTAAAAACTGAAAAATGGTCTGTAATGAAGGGGTATAACATGCTGATACTGAAATGGTTAAACTCTGTCTTTTTTTCATTAATTAATCTAGCTCAAATAAATACACATTACCCAGCAAAGTATTTCTTTACATTTTTGCCCATACAATTAATGTCATCTTATTTCCAAATGGCTCCGCTTCTCTGAACGTCCTGTCTAGTACAACATCACAAGGGAGAGTGCAGTCTCCAGCAGCTGCTCATTTACTATCTTGGAGAAGGGAGGAGGGGGAGCAGGAATCAGGAGAGTGGCTTGTCCTGCTTGTGCCTGTGTGTTTGTGGAGATACACACAGCTTACTAGCACACACAAGGGTGGCTCAATAGGATCCTGTGAAGGAAAAGAGCCACCCTAAAACAAAATATCAGCTCAGTGACCAGCTGATTCTGCAGGAAGCTAAAAATTTAAAACATCAAGGACTCTTTCAGCACCACCAACAATATCCATATATACCATATATATCCACATATACTATTTAAATATATGATACTCACATACTTCAATAGTAATTGAGAGGTTTACTCTAACATATATTGTAATGATTTTGTTTATAGGCAGTGTTGAAAGCCCAAGCTATCGGTTATAGAATATACACTGATAACCGAAATGGATATCAGGTAACATAATAAACCACAGCTGGTGGTGCCATATAGTGGGGGGTTTTATTTGTACCCATTTGGGCATATTACCTTATTGCTTCTTAAGAAGTGTTTACTGTTTTTCATAGGTGTGGCCCATTGAATACTAAGGAGAATGTTTGAATGTTATTATTCAATAGAATACCTGGCTTTTTCTGAGGGGATTGACCTGCTCTTTGCTTACTTTTTTGGGGTCCCTCCCCATCCGCGCCCATTGTTGGATGAAAGATAGTGGTGGATATTGCCATCTTAGAGGTTACTGTAAATTCATTGAACTAAACAAATTGTATTAGTTATCAAATGTGTTTATATTAATTGGAATTAAATCATGTCTTCTCAAATAAATTTCTTATAGAAAGACAGTAGCCTATTCCTGAAGAAGCGGATCTCTGTGAAACGCGTAGAAATTTGATTTCCTCCCACTGGACTACAATAAAAAAGGAAGCTGATATCCAGCAAACTGTAAAAAGTAATGTAATGTTAAAATTGTGGGAGGATACGGCTACAACTTTTGGTCTTTTTTAGACCATCTTTTCTGTCCTTTTAAAATTATGCCTTTTTAGATATGTTTATAAATAAAACATGTTTACATTTTATATATAAAAAGTACACTTGTGTGATCCTCGGAGTACCTTAAAAGTCTGAACCTTCTTTCTTCTCTGTGATAACAATATCCATTGTAAGTAATCTAATCAGCATTTCATATAGCTTAAAACATTTTGACTTTAATATCCCTTTAAAAAGCCTTGGTTGTTAACTCTATCCACTCCAAATACAAACTGAAATAATGCATATCAATGCTCAAAGGAAACACGTGAATAAAGAACCTCCACGCACACAAATAGACCTAAACATGCCTTAAATATATAGATCAATATATCACAACTTCACAAACAGATCAACCTTAAAAGTAAATCTTATGTGGCAGGTAACAAATCTTGTTACACATATCAGACCACTTCCTCTTCATTGTAGGCCTTTAAAAGTTGCAGCATATTCAACTTCTAATTGTATCACTGTAAGATCTTCAAACAAACAGCAAATTACTCATCAAAAATGAATAGACTACAGCTGCACAAAAAGCTGTTCCTCATTATGGAGACAGCTTCCTTTTAATACTTTATTTTATATAAACTCTCAAGTTTTACATTGCATTATGATGCAGAATTTTGTTAACTGGTTTTATCAACAAAAATCTGTCTTAGCAAAAGGATTTTTTTGAGAGAAAACACCTTAACATGCAGACATTTGCAAAGCTACTTGCATGCATACAAACAAAAGTGCTGTAGTGTCAGAAAGCCTGTTGTAATTCACTTTACTTTTGTTTAAAATAGAACTATGGTCAATCTATCCTGCCCAGGAAATAAGTGACCTGATCCAGTAGAATATTAAAAAATACTTTCAAAAAGTCTGCCAACATGAAAACACCAAGTTTTGTTTTACCAATATTTCTAAAGGTGCCCATACACTGCTCGATTCTCGTACGAGAATCGGGCGAAATCCCGCGATCGTATGAGAATCGAGCAGTGTGAACTAAGACGTGCGACCGTTTCTACTGTACGGTCGAGGGCCGGTGTGCGCACACGCCCCTCAGCGGGGCTGGCTCTCGATGATCGCAAGTACGATCTGCCCGTCCAAGGTGGGCAGATCGTATGGGCTTTCAAGAAGCATACCACCATCGCAAGACAAAAGTCTTGCGATGGACGTAAGGTGTATGGGCAGCTTAAGATGGCAATCTTCTTATGCATGCTACCACCTTTATGTTACTGGCTTGGAGGGCAGCCAAAGTTATCACACAATGACAGCCTAATTTGGGTTGCCTTATGACCTCCCATAAACTGGAGACTAAAGAAACCACTTGGACTCGGTAAAATATTCCAGTGGCCTCATCTCCACACATCTTCCTCTATTGTACTTTCTCCGGAAAGTCTCCTTCCTCTTTTCAAGTTTGGGCCTCTAAACACATAACACTCCTACATAAACTGATTAACCTCCCTGGCGGTATTCCCGAGTCTGGCTCGGGGTAAATTTTCCATACCAGGAGCTGTAACCCCGAGACATGAAGTCACTCCCTTCCCTGGCCTACAATCTAAATATAACTTGCCCTCTATAGAATTGTTTAGATACCTTCAAATTAAGCATTTTGTCCAATCACAAATAAAATTCCCAATAATCCCTTTTCGTATGACTCCCTTTGAAAGAATTTGTACCCAAGACCCCCATACTCCAGGTCTAATCTCACAACTATATTCCTTACTATTGACTGGTACGGGCTCGCCTCATCATGCATATATGGACCGCTAGCACATAGACCTTAACTTCTCGCTGTATGTGGAGACCTGGTCCCAAATATGGGAAAGCACCAAGCCCTGCTCTATAAAATGTCCGGGCTCTTGAAGCCAATTACAAGGTACTTCTCCGTTGGTATAGGGTGTCCGTTCAATTAGCTCACTTCATGCCTGCTCATGATGGTCTTTGTACCAGAGGATGTCGTGGCAGTGGATCGTATCTGCATATGTGGTGGACATGCCCAATAGTTGCCACCTTCTGGTGTAAGGTATACAAGATCATCTCTGTACTAATGGGTAGGTATATATCGGCTACTCCGCAAGAAGCTCTTCTCAATGTCAGACCAGTAGGTCTCGCCACCTTACAATAAGCTAATGTTACATGTTCTGACAGCTGCCAAACACACGATAGCGAAAAAGCCTGGTTAACAAACTCCTTATCTATTTCAAAAGTCAGAAATAAAATCCTCCCTGCCCTCTTCCAAGATTCAATGCCTTAATTTGAAAAACTTCCCCCGTCGTTTGATCAGCATTTACTAACCCTGTGATGCCGTCACTATCCAGACTTTCACTGAGCTATTTTGTATCCAATATTCCAAAGTAAAGTGTGATGCCCCATCACTATGTAGGTTGCATAGTGCTGGCTCCTAGTTCTGGGTGAGATTTGTCCAGGCAAGCACTAGAGTGTTAATATGATAGCAGCAAAAGCCAAATTTTATTATCAGAACATAGCATCACAGCTGTATCATATAACCAGATATTCTCTTAATGAATATATGACAGCACCAACACAGACCATGCTGCAAGCATGTAACCTGACATAAGAATGTAGCACTAGACTATTAAATACAATGAGGGAAAGATTTTCAGGTACTAGGCAAAATGTGGACCTGATTTCTCAGTGTTATTTTTTAGGATTTCTGTTATTTATTTTTTTCTAGAATTGTAAGACCCCATTTTGGACACCAAGATACCTGTGGTTCTGTATAAAAATAAACCTTTAGCCCTTCCAAGCTTGTTCAAATGCACTATTTGTATGCTGCATTGAGGTTGATTTACTAAAGGCAAATAGGCTTTTCACATTGCAAGGGAATTTGCAATTTGCAGGGGAAGTAGTGAATGAGGTGAAGTAGTAAATGAGGTAAAGCTGCTGACTTCCATCATCCAATCATGTGCAAGCAAAAATATTTTTTTTAATGTTATAATTAGCATCCATAAAATTGCGATCAGCATTAACAACTCCCTCTAAACATAAAACTAAAAGTCAGTTTACATATAAAATAAGAAAATTATGTCTACAATACATGCTGTAACCTTAAGCAAATATGCAACATACAAGTTTTTCACATACACGATATGAACTACCTAAAGTTATAGACAACAATGAAAATGTATTAAATAAGACAGCATAATAAAATATAGGACAACAAATATGAAATAAAGTAACATAGTTAAAGCAGAACTCAAATGAAACCTTAACCCATGCAGTAAAGCTTCACTGGACTGCGAGGGTTAGCTGCTTGTGTCTAGGGAGTGAAAATAACAAAGTTATACTCACCCAAACTGCAATCCCAGCTTTCTCTTACACCACTCCCTCCCGCCTTTCTTCTTCTCCAATCCAGCGATGGTACTGTATGTCAGCGGCAGCGAGGCTGAAGGGAGTGATTTAAGAGCAAGCCTGGATCACGGTGAATATAAAGTGATTATAACTTTGTTATTTTCACTCTCTAGTCAAAATGAGCGCTTAACCCTTGCAGTGCGGGGCAAGCCCTACAGCAAGGGTTAAGATTTGATTTGACACACTTTTTTAAATTTATTTAAGTAATGCTGCCTTCTGTATAATAGCACAAATAAAAAAGACGCATGGCAACAGTGATCATTTTGTTAGATTTTGCAAGAAAAATGGCAAATGTCCAAAGTATGACAATGCTTGTTGCACACAATCATTCTACAATTCTAAGATTAGCACTGGCTGTAAAAGAAATACATTCTATTGATAATATCACGTTGCTCTGCTCTCACTATTTCCTCCTGGAAGAATGGTTATAAACGTGGCTGTTCATTAATTATTTAAAGCAGAACTCCAGGCAAATGGCTTTTTAGTCCTTACTGTTATTAAAAAAAAAATGTTACCTCTAATGAGGTGAATCAAACATCCAGGATTGCTGCTGTAAATTTACACTTTCACTCTCACTGGAAAATATAGCTCATGCAATACTTCCGGCCTGCTGCGCTCTCATACATGGAAGCCATAGTGTTATCAGAGCCTGACCCAAAATAACAAATACTAAATTTTGAAGCAGAGTGGACTGTTATAGCATTGCTCTGTCTCTCTCCCCCTCCCTCCCTCTCCATATATATATATTTATACATATATATAAAGAGAGAGAGAGAGAGATTCATGGTCACCATTTGTGGGCCAATAATCAAGAGAGACAATCTTAGGCAAATAGACAGATGAGGGATAGAAAAAATGGCAAGATAATGTTTCCATTGTACAGCTTTTAGCCCCATCTCCTTAGGATTTTCCACTAATTAAGATTGTAGACATTCACATGGTGAACAGGATACAAAAAGATAGTGAAGGCACTGAATGTTCCTACAGACACCGCTGGAAGCATAGTTCGCAAGTTCAAAATTAAAGGAAAAATGGTTACACTACCTGGACAGGATAGACAAAGGAAGCTATCAACATATTTAACCAGATTACTGACAAGGCAGGTTGAGAAAAACCCTCAAGTGACCTGCAAAAGTCCTGCAGCAAGACTTGGTGTCAACAGGCATTGAGGTTTCAGTTTGCACAGTAAGGCAATGTTTTTATTCCAGAAAAGAACACTCAGACAAAAAGAATTAAGCCTGGTGGTGGCTCAGTGATGCTCTGGAGCTGCTTTGCATCCTCTGGCACTGATAACCTGCAGCGTTTCATTGAGGCATCAGTAAATCCTAGGGGAAAATGTCATGCTGTCTGTGAGGAAGCTGAAGCTTGGGCATCAATGGAACTTGCAACAGGACAATGATCCCAAGCATACCTCAAATGCCACCAAGGCTTGGTTGCAGAAGAGGTCCTGAAAGATTCTACATGGCCATCACAGTCACCTGACTTGAACCTCATAGAAAATCTCTGGTGGGATTTGAAGAAGGCGGTTACAGCACACAAACCCAAAACCAAAGATATTAGTGAACTGGAGGCCATTGTTCATGAGGAATGGGCTAAGATTACTCAGGAATACAGCCAGAAGCTCGTGTCTGGCTATGCATTTCATTTGCAGCAGTCCATAACAGCAACATTGTGCTCTACTAAGTACTAAAGTGGCTTACCATGAAGGGCTTGAATCATTTTGAGAATGCAAAAGTCATTAAAAGTTGCATTTTCAGTTGATTTGGGGAAACCACTTGAAGCATTCATTGTGTTGACCTATTTCCATTGCTTTTGTTTAATTTTGCCATTGCAAACAGCTGAAAACCTATACATTTTGCCAATAAACCTGATTTGCAATGGAGGTTGAATCATTTTGATTACAACTGTATATCTTCCTGGAATTCAGCTTTAGTTTCCTTTTTTCAAAAGGATACACTATGCAGTATTTTTTGCACCTCCATTTCGACAGGTATACTCATAACAATTTATAACAATTCAAAAATTCAAAAGTCCTTGTTAATTAATATATATTTTTGACTGCTATCAGCTTTAAGGATATTAGCTAAAAACAAACAAAATTGCATATAACTCAATAAAACTTGGTTTGCAAATATTTAGCAAAATAGTCAGCTTTCTTTCCACTCAGGTGATTCATAAAGCTTATTTAATGTAATTATTCAATCTGATTTTTTTCCATGCTGATTTATAGTTTAAAACAAAGATTTTTTACATCCCTATAAAATGTAAAAAAAACATTCAACGTTATCATGTTTCTGCCTGTATGGACAACTATCAAATGTGTCTATTAAACTAATAATACATTAATAGAAATGACAAACTAATATGTTTAATTATACTGTAGTAGTCTAAACAAATCAAAAGGGCAAATCATTTTTCATTTAAAAAAGTTTTTTTTTAAATATTATTAGATCGGATTGTAATAATCTTTTATTATAAATTCAATATGGCATTAATAAAAATAGTAAATGCAATTTATTTTACGTGTAACAATAAATAGGTCCCTTATTGCACAGTCAATTAAATTCTTTTAGTGTATCACTAAAAGGCTTACATTTGTATATAAACTTATTCTCAGCGGCTTTTGTCAATATTTTTAAAATTATTTATAGCTTTTCCATTCCGGTTTTCAATTTTCAAATCAGATCTGCCAGGATTTTGCTTTTTTTTAAAAAGATGCCCCTTCAGCTTTACACTATATCCCAATCGAGTGATTTTATTGACATATAATTACAGTGCAATGTCAACAATTATTAGAAGAATGACAAACTATATAAAAAGTTATTAGAATGTTATTACTGGTTTATCATAAGTTTAGTAGTATAGTATAGTATAGCTTAGTATAGCATAGAATAGCATAGTATATTATAGTAAAGTGGAATCCTCCCTGTCCTTGTCACTAGTGAATTCTCTAACAGCAGGCTGCCACCTAATTAGATTACGGCCATAGTGTGTTTAATCATCCTTAAACAAACTATTAAGGCTGATCATTATGAAAGAACACAGTTGATGTTGATGGATAAATATTTCATGTTGAAGTCTTTCTTGCAATGGAATGTCTAACTTAGAGACAAAACTGACAGACATACTAAAACAACATCCAAATGTTACTCAGCAAGTAGATTGTAATTCAATTACAGTAGATAAACATTTAATGTTTGTATAATCTTTACAACTCAAAAAAAGTTGACCATTCTTCCTTCTGATCTCCCATTATGTTCTGGTACAGTTCCTCAATATAGTTTGTACATATTAGAAGTGTATGATACAAATCAAAATACTTGCTTTAGACCTAAGGCACTTATTGAGTACAAACCATCCACTACAGGTACTCTGAAGCTGAAAATCCATGGGACCATAGGCAGCATAATAAATAGAGTCATAAATTACAAAGAAGCATAGACTGATATTGGAAATAAATGGGCCATGGCACTTTATTGGTTTAGATACATTAACAAAAATATAATTAATAAACTGCATCTCGATTAATAATTTTAATCATATAAAGCTACCTGAACACAACTCAATCCTCTCCTCTAAAACAAAGTCTTTCAAAACAAGGAACTGCAAATGGAAATAATATATATAATGCAAACAGAATAAGAGGCTCAGTCAACACAACTCAAGCCTCATAAAACAATGCACTTTAACTATAAATAAGAAGGGGGGAGGAGGTAATTGCTGGGCTGGTCAGAAGTCTGCATCAACTGATTCTTCTGTCTCTTGTTGCTGTTCTTTGATAGGTGCTAGCTCGAACCTAACTGAAACAGGAACGTGCAGCTGAAGTCTGAAAATGGGTAAAAACTCAAGGATCACACGTAAGTGTAACCCTGAATACACTCCACTCCAAGCTCCCTCCCAGGATGGACTGCAATCTCATGTTTAGTTTACTAATTTGTATTGAGATTGTAGTCCATCATTGGAGTGCGTGTGGAGCGGTGCCTACTTTACAACACACACAGGGACCATGGAGAACAAAAGTATCCACCCTCCAGAACAGGACAGTGTCAGCACAAATTCAGAGATGATTTGAGGGTCTACAGCTGAATGATACACATATAAGTTACATTTTTGTTAACAGGTTACTTTAATGCATTTTAAGATTTAATTCCTGAGTTTACTGTCACTTTAAAATGCCTGCAACTTTCTGTCCCTTTTTCCCCACTGTGCTCCTGCATTGTCAACTTGACATATGGGATTTGGAGGGAGACTTAAAGCTGTTTCAACACATGTCTTTTTTTCAAAGACATGGTGTTGTCACCATTAGGAAACCCAGTCTAAAAAAGTGATCCATTGCTGAAGCACGTGCATGTGGACAAAAAGTAGTAACACTGAGATACAAAAATGAATATAAAATAGGTAAAAATTAGTATTTAATTAAAATTAAGAAAATGACAACTAATTGATGCACGATGCTTTACATAGTTTCACAGGCTGAATAAAAGAGATGCCCATTGAGGTCAGTCAATGGGCAAAATAAATAAATGAAACTGCATATTCAGAACCTTAAAAGAGAACTTTGTGGTAAGTGTTTTTATTCCATAGTTCTCTTTAGGGTCATGGGAGGACATATACTAACCTCCTCCCATGACCCAAAGCTCAGTACATAGCAGGCTATTGCCCCCAATATACCAAGAGCGCCGCAGCCAGGACAGATCCCGACAATTCTGTCTGGATCCACCCAGCTGGGTGAGTGACAGCTGGCTCTGCCTATCTAGAGACAGAACCAGCTGTGCCCACCCCCTCCCCGTTACTCCACTCAGCACTGGAGGATCGGAGAGGGGAGAATCCCTGCGGGGAGAAGTGACTGACGGTCACCACTCTCTGCAGGGAGATTATCAGAAAGTGAGCAAGCGACAGTATGTGTTCACTCACTTCCCGATCAATAGAGCCGACCTGTGACAGCTTCTTTGTCACAGGTCGGCTCTAACTATGAGGATGATTGGAAATCACTCACCTCATAGTTCACCTTTAAGAGCCCATTTAGTCTTTTCCAGAGCGGTGTGTTGTAGGAACTCTTGAGTTTCCTTAACACATGTTAACACACTTTATGTGTGTTGGCACATTGAGATGCCATATATTTTGAATTGCTCCCAAATGCACCACACCTCAGATGCACATGCAACCACAACACACTGTAAAATACTAGCATGTTGTTCTTAGAAAATAGCGCATTCCTGATTTTTTTTGTCTGCTCTGTCCCATTCTCTGTCTTAACCCAATGCATGTTAACATGCAAAAAGAAGCACACATGCCTTAGTGCAATGCATCGGAATGAACAGTTTTTATAATGCCGAAACCTGCAGTTGAGCCACAGGGGAGGCAAAAATCTCTTATAAAACATTGCCCATTGCCCAGTCTTTTCTGATCGCCTAAGGCCACATGGAACATGGTATAAGGTATAACTAATAAAAGTTTGTCAAGAACTATTCCAAGCATTGGCATACAATCTGTGGTTTGGCCTTTTCTTCACCACAAAGGGACCACTTTATGCATTATTGTAGTAAATCATATAAAATGTTATGAATCACCAGTAGAAAATGAGGGACCACACCCCTAATTTTAATAAATCAAACAAACAGTATTCAAACTGAATACCGTTTGTTTGATTTGTTATTGTAGTAAAGCTGGGAAAATCTCACTTTAGTTTCAGTTTCCAGGTTTCCGTATTTGAGCTTTAGCAGTCCATTGTACATAGAATATACATATACTTCATTATATGCTCTTTTACCTTTACTCCTGTCTGTAGCATTACCTTTTACATTATGCTGTTTCTTTTGAGCTTATTTAGGTGACCTCTAGTATATTATGTAATTACGTTATTTAACTCTTCCAAATAGCTGCTTATAATAAAGTATTTCACTGCCAACCAGTGTTAAGTTAGTCGACTAAAATGTTTTATTATAGTTTTCATCATCTGCATGTTTTCACTGATGAAAACTAAAAAAAATAAGTTAATAGGACTAAAACTATGACGGAAGTACATTGCAATTTTCTCTACTGGAAATTTAGTTGACAAAACTAAAAAAAATCAGATGACTAAAATATGCATATTAGTCGCATTTTAGTCATCTGAATTATTTTAGTTTAGTTTTGTCAACTAAATCTCCAGTAGAGAAAATTGCAATGTATTTTTGTCATAGTTTTTGTCCTATTAACTTAATTTTTTTAGTTTTCATCAGTGAAAACATGCAGATGATGAAAACTAGAACAAAACATTTTAGTCAAATAAAATTAACACTGCTGTCACAGCATGATAATGGCAGATATATTTCTTAAATGTATTTGAAAAAGGACCAGCCCCCCTTCAACAGGGCTTTAAATAATTGAAAAACTAAATCAAAGGATTTGTTGGACTCTAATGGCTGTTATGGGGTACTAGGAAGTCTGCACTGAACCAGTCAGTGGTTTAACGATTAACGACTCATCTTTATCTTTTTTAACATATTGAATACTGGGACTTATCTTTGTGTAACAAGGTATTTCAGACGATTGAAAATGTTTTTGCTATCACTGCAAAATGTTCTTGGACTGTTGGATACTAATAACAGGGACATCATACTTTGCGGTATATTGTATATAAGAATAAAAATAATCAAAGGCAAATGCCTCTATTTTCCCTTATTCCTCTTATTACGATGTTAAATCATAACTGTTCCTTTATGCTAAAAGATTTCCTTGTATCAATTATGTGTCTTTTAACAGAAATAAGTTTGACAATACAGACAGTTTTAATATAATAATTAAAAAGAGCATCCAAAGTTTAGACAGATGCACATTAATCTGACATGGCTGGCAAATATTTCAGCAAGTTAAGTAATTAATCTTGAACTTGAATGAATTATTAAATGTCTAAATATGCTGGCAGGATACCCTCTATCATCAAGCTGCAAGATCTGAAAATATGATTATTACAAAAGGGATTTTCAGATCTGGCCTCTTGCGCTCATATCACCCTCCTTACATTGGCATTTCATCAAAACACTATTCATTACAAATTAACGACGTATAAATTATAACAAATTGACACTTTTTGTTGCTAAAATCCAGGATCTCAACATTATTTAACATTGTGAGCGTTTAGTCCAAAGTTGAGTAGGAGAATACTTAATACAATAAACTCATAACACTGAAGGCCACACGTGCAAAGTTATCAGGTGATTTGTGTTAGGCAGAGATAAAAGTCATACATATGCAATTACATTTGGATGACATTATTTCTTCAAAGACTGCCCAGTACAAACATAACAGCAGTAAAAGATAACCAGGTTAACAGTATAATGGTATTTTTGGCTGATTACAAAGTACATCCGTTAAAGAATTTTCACTTTTTTTTTTAGTGAAAATATTGGCTTGTTTATACAGGATACTTTTTTTAAATCAAATTAAGAAATCTGCTTTACCATAAATAATAACAAGCACAATGGGTAGGATTTATCAAAACTGGAGCAGGCAGAATCTGGAGCCCATAGTAACCAATTAGCTTCTGTCTTTCATTTTCAAAGCTTGATTGGTTGCCATGGGCAAATGCTCCAGTTTCTGTTTGCACCAGTTTTGATAAATGTAATATTGTAAAATGTAAACCCATACTGTATATTATCAAATGTATATTTGATAATATATGGGTGTGTGCAAATTACATAAATGTGTTGGGTGAACAAATACAGGAAAATGCATTTTTCCATATTTTTTTGCTATTAATTCTCAAAAGATAAAAAATATATGTAACCAAATTTTATAATGTATTAAGGTAGACTAAAAAAACAAACGTTATAAACATGTGGAATCATGACATCACCAAAACAAACCAAAAAAAAACAACATCTGGGACTCGGGGGATTTAGGGAGAAAAAAGCCCGGGGACTCAAGTGATTAAAGAATAAGAACTAAAAGATCTTCTCCAAGTCACAGTAATATTGACATAATTGATTAACAAACACAGACATTAATGGGCACAGTTGTGAATCTCTAGATCTGGGGGAATGGCATCTTAAAAAAAGGATAACTGGAGTCAGATATTGCAGTAAGAGCCAGGTGATCTATTCACAGACGTGAATACAATATTGTCTCATCAAAAGGTGTTATTGTTATTATAAAAAAAAAAAAAAAGGGGTCCATAAGCTGGAAATGCATGCAACTGAAAGGGTTGCCAAAGTGTTTTTATATTACAATTAAAGGCTCCGGTATGACAGTCTAAGCAATTACCAAATCCATTTACTTTCTGTTGCACAAGCCTCATAAATTAAAACAAAAACAATTATTTTACCTTCCCTGACCGAACCAAATGCTCCTTCATTTCTGTCTTACATGCTCCCCTTGAAGACACTGCAGCTCACAGTGGAAGCGTTTCAGCAATAGAGGCAGTGCTGTCAATCTAGAAGGCAGTGGGCAGGACTAGGTGTGGCCAGGCACTGATTGACAAGCTAAAGGCTTATGAATTAGCAGTGACTCCAGTGTACCCTGTAACCTCTCGGTTGATTTTTAATATCTTCATTTTACAAATATACATTTGATAAAGTGTAATAGCTACCCCTGCAACATTTTTTTAATTCCATTGTAGAGCAAGCAGGCACAGCCTACATGAGTGGTGTAAAGGACGCCAGGAATGGGTCCTGGATGGACGATATATCTCTCCCTTGTTTAGGTGGTGGTCCCGTTAAGGTCACCTTGTATTCAGGGTTCTCGCCAAGCAGGGTGAGGCGTTTCCGGGTCGGACTTGTAAGGCAAACTGCTAGGCAGTCTTCCCAGAGTTGCTAAATACACATGGGTCCCAATATCCGGAGGCTCCGAGAGATTTTGGGTGGGGCAGAGCCTCCATCCCTGACTACAGCCAGTTCTGGTAATGAAAGGGTTAACCCACCAGCCAGAGGGTGTGTTAAAAAGGAACAGGAAGCCAGTCAATCAGTGTCTGTGAGGAGTGTTTGGAGCAGAACACATGGCTGTGTGTGTTAAGCTGTGGAATACAGTCTACCGAGACACTGCTGGGGCACCTGTGCCCATACTGGAGCCCTGTGTGAGCAGGCTGGGACTCTAACCCTGAACCTGGGACCCTAACCCTGACGTGGGACATAGTATACAGGTGCTGAGCCGAATCTTGTATTTGCTGACAATAAGCCCTGTTGATTTTGTCATTCTGCTGAATATAAGCCATTTTATTTGATTGTTCGTGGAAAAGAATAAAAGTTTTTTTGCTGATGCGGCTGGCTGCGGGTCATATCCGCCCTGAATATTACAGTGGCAACTCTGCTCTTAATGTAGCAGCAGTGCAGCATGTTGTACATTTCTTTTTACTAAGGTAAATGTAAGGCTAGGTTCATAACTAGGCGATTTATCGTGTGCATTGAGTCGCACAATATCTCTCAAAACACAGATTTGCATTGAAGTCAAAAGAGGCTGTTCACACCTTTGCAGTTTGTCGCGTGGATGAAATCGCCTGTCTCGCAAAATGGTGCAGGAGCTATTTTCGGGTGGTTTGGGTCCCATCTCTATGCACTGAAAACCTTGCGTTTTTCAAAACACAATCGCCTAGCTCATGTTTATTATATAGTCACCACTTTGCAGCTGTTGAACAAACACAGCTAAATTGCTTGGCACGGTTCGTCTTAAATTAATTTGCAATGACCCCAGGGACACTGGTTATATGTGCAGTTTAGGTCTCTCGACCAACTACAAGTGGAACACACTTAAAAATGGTGAAAAACCAACATTTACTTAACCAATAGATAACCAGTTACAAAAATAGTGAGGAGCCAAACCTGCAGGCTGCAGAGTTCTGAAGGTCATGATGGTATTTCTCCCATTAAAAAAAAAAAAACCCCTTCCAGCACACTATACAGTTTTGGTCATATAATGCTAAAAGTAGGGATGCACCAATACTTTTTGAGTACCAATGTAGATACTCGGCATTTTCATGAGAACTACCAGGGTTGCAGAGGTTGCAGCTGGGACCTGGCTCTGGTGCTCCACCACTGTCCTAAAATCATTAGTCGATATTGTTTTAGAAAAACTGTCACATGACAATAAACAAACATGTATCAGTACTCGTACTTGTAAGTACTTGGGCAGTACTTGTACTCGCACTCGCAAAACTGGTATCGGTGCATCACTTTTTTATATTTATAAAAACAAAATCATACATTAAAACAGAGATGTACAAATCCCAGGAGCTCCATATGGTCTGTACAAATGACAGCTGCCTCCTAACTTTCGAATTTTACTCTAGTCTAGTAGCTCAAAAAGTATCAGTACATGTACTTGTACCGAGTACTGTACTTGGTACAGTACAACACGCAGGGACCATGGGGAACAAAAGTAGCCACCCTCCAGAAGGAAGGACAGCGTCAGCACCAATTCAGAGATGATTTGAGGATCTACAGCCGAGTGATAAACAAATAAGATACATTTATGTTAATATCTAAAGGTACTTGATTGCATTTTTAAAATGTAACTCTGGAGTTTAGTGTCACTACGTCAGGGACAAGCAAATAAAGGCCAACTTCACCTACCACCTTTTAAGCAAGTATAGTTTGTTTTTTCTTTTGGGAAAAAAAAACATTTACAAATATTCAAATAAAAGCTGAGCATTGTAAGCACTCTTCATGAAAATTTAAATAAAGGCACAAAAATTAGCATAGGATTTCATATACCAAATACTACCATAACAGGTATTAATTCCATATAGTTACAAGAATATAAAATTTTTCACTATAGAGGTTCTTTGAAATAACAAACTGAGTGTTTATCTTAGGATTGTACTATTTAAATCGATGGAAACAAACATCGATGTGAAGTCACTTACCAACATTACGTTTATCATCAACTTTACAACATTGATACTAAAAGGATATACAGCATAACAGTCATAGAAATAGCTAAGATATCTGAGATAGATTGCAGAAAACCATTTAATGCCGGAGCTCATATCAAACTTGCCAAGGTCAGAGAAAATAGGTTCTCCCATTTTCTTGTACACTGAAAGATTTTCTCTGTCTTGCAGCTTACATGACAACCTATATGTTGCTCTATGACCTCTGGTCACAGGGCATAGTGTTGGCCTGAGACAACCTGGACAAAATAATGTACAAGATTCAACAATGAGTTTGTGCTCATTGCTGACAGGACCAAGTAGATTGACTTAGCAAGTGACAAATAGCTCTCACCTGACCCCATATAATTCCTGCCCTCTCAATTTAAATTCTTGTTTGCAGCCTTCACACACATAAAAATAAAAATAAAAATTAAATATCTTCCTTTGAAGCCAACAGAGTGTGCATATAGAATGAACATTAAATGTCTCTTAGAATTTCGGTAAATGACAAGAGATTTGCTGTGAGAATATTTTGGTGGTTTATAAATATAAAGCTTGAATGTATGACAAAGTTAATAGAGAGTCAATCACTTTCAACACCACCAAACTTCTTTCATACCAATATGTGCCTACAAAGGAGTAATTTTCTTATTAATTTAAAAGTGAAAGCTTTTACACTCGGGGAGGACACAGGAATATACCTGTATTCACATTGCAAAATGTTGATGGGGTCATCGTGCTTGTTTTTTTACAGTTTCCAGAGACCTCTCTGTGACACCTGGAACGGTGTCCTCCTACACATAGGGCCACTTAATCACGGGCGGTTATATTAAAAGCATTCTTATAACCCTTACTAACAGGGGCAGTTTATGCAACCCATTTATTGTCAACTCTTTCATATTGGTGGTCAGTGGAAATACCTAATTTGTACTGTTATTCACTGAAAGTGTTTCTATTACAAAAATAGCCAGTTTGGTCAGTTGGCAGGCCCCCTTTTGCTCCCCAGACAGGCCTCCTTTGTGCAGGTAGCCAATGGATGGGCCACCTTTGCAGTGGTGTTTAGCAGACAAGCCTCCTTTGTAATGTTGCTCAGCATACAGGCCTTCTCAGCAATAGTACTCAACAGACAGGCCCCGTTTGCAATGGGGTTTAGCAGACATGCCCCCTTTGCAGTGGTGTTTTGCGGACAGGTCCCCTTTGCAATGGTACTCAGCATACAAGCCTTCTTTATTATAGTTCTCAACAGACAGCCCCCCTTGCAAAAGCTCTCAGAGGACAGGATCCCTTCGCAATAGTTCTCTGCTGATAGGCCCCCTTTTGCAATGGTGTTCAGTGGACAGAATCCCCTATGCAAAGTGCTTAGCAGATAGGCCACCCTTTGCAATGGAACCCATAGTTCAGGCTCCCTCCTTTGCAGTGGTGCCCAGAGGTCAGGACCCACCCTTTTGCAATGGTGTTCAGCAGACAGGCCCCCCCTTTACAGTATTGCTAAGGAACCAGGCCCCCTTTGCAATGGTGCTCAGCATACAAGCCCCTTTGGCAATGGTGCTTAGCAGACAAAGCCACCTTTGCAATAGTTCACAGGAGAAGGGCCCCCTTTGCAATAGTTCTTAGTGGACAAACTCCCACCTTTGCAATGGTACTCAGTGAACAAGGTGTTACCAACTTAAGGCTCTTTCTAGCCTACTTTTTATGAGCTTCTATAGCAGTAGTTATTAACTAGGCATAGTTATGATCTGACTTTTACTCTTTCGTGGAACTGTCAGTCCTTACATTTGTACCCTTACATATGCCATAGAAGGACAGTATTTCACTCCCATAGTGATATAAACAGGAGAGGGCTATACAGTAAAAAGGAGAAGTGCTGCAGTGTGAAACGTTTGCCACATATAGAACATCTCAACAGGTGATATTTTTATATCAAACGTTCTGAGCAAAACAGCTCAAACACATCAGTCCCTGGCTGCCATAGAGAAACTCGGAAGAAAATATCTAATGATTCATCATATATGCTTGTAGCACTAAAACTTTTATAAAATGGCAACAAGAGATGCTGAAGTAAAAACTGCAAGTATAGTCCACAGCAGTCAAATGGTAGCTTTCATTTTCTAAACTGAACTAGAAAGATTACAGCAAGAAAGTACATGGTTGCTGACTAATGACAGGTCCATTTTCACTAGATAGCTTTGCATAAATGCTGGGTTTTCTGTAATGCAAAACTCAAGCAGTAAATGCACCAATATCCTTTATTGTTAAAGTAAAATATCAACCCAATTGTTTCTTTTAGATTTGAATAGTTCAGGGAAATGTTAAAACCCATAAGGATTTCACTTCCGCAGGAGAGATTTACCCTCATTTGCCCCTGTAACTGGGGCAGGACATAAGAGGAATACTTTCTAGTGGGAAAAAAGTGAGGAATAAAAACTTAACAAATATTGTAACCCTTACCCAGTCTGTCCAAAAAAGAGTTTCATGGCATCATTAACGAAAAAAAGTTTCATGATTGCACTACAATAGAAGAAAAATGTATGCAACCCAAAAGACAGGAACAGACAAGAAATAAAATGATAAAAAAGCTAAAAATTGGTTGGCATTTATCTACATTAGCAAAAACACCAACAGACTGTAGAGAGGACACTAAATTACAATTTTAATTGGCACCTGTCCAATAAATTTAACAGCATTCTTAAACCTAAAATATAAGTTGTTTTATTAAACTGAGGGACATTATATGGCCATTTCTCTCAAACCTTGGAAGACTTTAATGCAGGTATGGGAAACTCATTAACATACATATGAAAGGTTACCCACAGATTATTTTAACGGTCACTGCAAGAGACACGGGTACAGCAATGTAATGGAATTTCAAGCACACTGCGGAAGGAAAGAAGTCATTTTCATTTGTAATATATTAGATTTTAGGCACAATGCAAATAATTTCAGTTATGAAATAAGTATAATGCTCTGGAAAAAAAGTCACAGAATTGTTTCAGGTTCAATATTTCCTTTAATATCTGCAATTTTCATTCCATCACAGAATTATACCTGTCAGAGGGACAGCTCTTATATAATTGTTCATTCTAATGAAATATACAGTATATACATACACACAGCAGAGCATCAGGGGTGAGTCCCATGTGTTAAAACAATCACCTGAATCAGTGTACACACAGGTTGATGAGCTCCAATACTTCAAACATCAAGAAATTTAGGTTTTCTGCACCAGACCAATTTAACTTTTCTACCTTTTTGTGTTATAGATTTGCAGCAAAAAGATGTTACAAGGAGCAACCATTTTGGTTACCTTGCCTTTTGGCAGGCTCACAATGAGCCAGTTGATGGGGGAAATCCAAAACTCTCCAAAGGATTCTTATGTTCACTAAAAACATGCACTTTTTGGGGGGTGAAAAGAAGTAAAACATCGTGTAAATGTATTTTTACTAAATTTTTCGCACCTAAAAAAATCTTGACCTTCGGATGAGCCGGACACAACATAGAAACATACAAAAGAATAAATGATACAAAAATATAGCAGGAAAGTAGCTATTCTCTTGCTACGTTGTACAAAGAGAAATATGTGTAGGGAGCCTGCCATAAGCTGCAGCATCCCTAGTCCAAATTATTGTAGCTTGACTGTTATAAACCTAAACTCTGGTTGCTAATGCTTCTGTGTTCCTTGGGTCTCCCCTACGCTCATGATATTGTTTAGGTCTGCCTGTTGCAGCGGAAATATCTAGCAAATAGAGCAAGAAGAAACAACAGTTAAGAATATTTATTACTTTTTGTCGAATCACTAGGAGGTTGATTGCCAGTGGTGAGGGAAGATAAAAAAAATTGGGGTAATCTTGGACCAGGAGTTCTGCCTTCCAGGATTTGCCTGGGGAGGAGGTTGTGTTGGAGGTCTTTTGCCTCTCAGGCCTGCTAGCTTGGGAGGCTGCTGCAGAAGTTGGCCTGTGTCTGGGTGCCTGAATGATTTCTGCTGTCCTGCTGGAAGGTACATCCAGAGGAACATTAGTAGGAGTTTGGATGCCTGTATGGAGCATCTTGGAAAAAAGGCTTCTGTGCTGAAGAGTGTTCTGGAGAAATGAGTAAAAGCTGCTGCTGGTGTACATTACAAAACGTTCTCATTGCTCATCTAATAATGTACTTGTGCTGCTTGACTGCTCTTAAAGGGCCAGCTGCCTATTTTTCAAGGAGAAGTTCAGAGCTGTATTTTGTTTGCTCTGGGGTATCTTGTGTCCTAACCCTCTTTTCCTGGAGTTTATTGAGCCAAAAAAACATTTTTATAGTTCTAAAGTGACTGTGCCTGATTTATGTTTTTTCCCTCACGAGTCAAGGATTCTGCCCTTAAAATGTGAGCTCACTGAGCCTGAGAAATTTAGTTAAAAACCTTGACCAAATTTGCAAGCATCAGACCTTCTAACCTTGCTTTTCAGTTATCAAAGGCTTTAATGAGCCCAGGAGGGTCACCATCAGTGATTAAGAGGTACACAGGAAGCTACATTATTGACTGGTTTGCAAAATGGAGAAAGTCACTCTCCATTATAGAAGAATATGATGCTACACACAAGCAAATCCACATTCACCACGTAAACTTGGATCAAGCAAATTCAATTCTTTCTCAGAAAGAATGTATTGTCAACCCAGAGATAACATATAATGTCAACCTTTAGGGTGCATTCTGACTCATCATTGACAAGCCCTTTCTTACCTTCTCATCATTCTCAACTTCCTCTGATATTCACTTTGTTCTACCCATAACATATGTGAGCAGATACTCTACATGGCAACACCCTTATCTGTTGTTGTCATTGGTTAACATGGCAGTTAGCTTTAATCACTGCTTTACTAATGCCAACTGACCAGGAGATAAATATGGGAACTACCAATGCTGACTTGGTTTTTAAGGTACAAGCTCTAAGGCTATTACCTTAAATTTGCTTTGCTACTTAGAGAGCAACTGACTGGATACCAACATGCAGTTGTTCCATTTTTGTTACATATATGTTTGTTCCAGGTCAGTCACTGGCCAAAGATGACAGCCTTGGAGCTTGCCGTTTCAAAAACAAATACGCAATGGCAGCTACTATGTTTATCATGGCAGGAAAGGGATATAGCAAAATTAAACAAAGATTGGTTTGGATCTGAAACAATTATAAAATCTAGAATGTGGGTACGTATGTGTAAGTGAGCTGACAGCTGTCAAAAGCAAAGTGTAGAAATCGGAAAACAATATAAAAAGTACATTGCAAACCCCATATGAGAACACTTTCAGGCAAACTACTGCTAGTGTGCCTGGCTTCTTTTTTGTGTCTTTGAGTTTCCGATGCAATGTCACAATTTCCTATTCCACTTCCCAAACTGATTACAAGCTTTCTGAGCCATAATCAAGTGGTTTTGCTTTGCAGTTTTGCTGCCTTTTTAATCTCCCCATTATTATTTTTTCCCATTTCCATTGAAGGCTCTCTTTGAAAAATCACCTCTTGGTTACCAGTCAATCTATTTTCTTTCTTGAGGGAACGTGATGTAATTTAAATCTGATTTTCACATGCAAGAATGTTTTACAATAACATCATTTGTAGCGTACAAGGAACACAAGCTCTCTGGAGGTGAGACTGATGTGGGAACAGTCGGTATGCCCATGCACACTAATTAACAACTGTTTTGTAGAAAGATTCCTTGGACACTTGTAGAAAAGGAGAGTGCAAGTCTATGTGAAAACATTTACAAAATAAGATTTACACTTTAAAAAACAGGATCCTTCCATATGTCATAAACATGCTATGATGTTTACTTAAACTATGCAGCACCTCATTAGCACCAGCAGCGACAATAGGCAAGAGTGGAAAATTCAATATAACTCATTTGAATGATTGATGCTATAGCTACCATCAGTTTTTTTCTCTCTTACATTTCCATTGCCTCCCATTAGAGCTATAGCAGCATACCAGTTGCAAAACTGCAAAAATACAAGTAGCTACTCAATAAAAAGAGATGCCATGTGTACATTGGACATATATAGTGTATAACCAAGTCTTCATTTTTAAAAGCCCTAAGTAGTGATAATGTCAGTGCTTCTCTACATGAAATAGGTCATTTGGCATGGCAACTCTCTCAGGGTTACTGCAAGAAGATATGTTTAAATGGACCTGGATTATTAGGAGAACAATATGTGTCAGAATTAGATATATTACAGCCGCTCTTTAATATTTAACCGTATTAAATATTTTACTAGACGGAGCATAATGCAGTGACAACCTCAGATTATCATTTATTAAATCAGCAGCCTGTGATATCCTGCTTTCATGCCAAGCTTCAGACTTCCATTTCCATTTGTAACACATTTACTTCCTCTTGTTTCAACCGCTGACCCACAGCACAAAAAGAGAGCAAGTACCACAGAGCAAACATTTTCATTAGGGTCTATGTGCCTAAAGGCTCAGCTAACAGACAAACCATTCACATATTCCCTCGATTTGTTTGCAAGCCTGATCTCACATCAGCGGTTCAAGAGAAATCCTCAACTCGTAATCACAATGATGTATTATATCTTATTTCTAAAAAATCACTGTTCCATTCGAAAAGGAAGGCAAACAAAAAATAAAGCCTGATCATGGTTACCTGTTTGACATGTGAATCGAAAAAAAGCCATATTTCAGTACATTTTGTCCACTTTTCCAAATAGCACCCTGCTATGCAGCCCAATTATTCACATCCAACGCACATTAACATAGTCCCATGAACTGCATTTTCTGTGTTCACTACAATACAGTGTGTCAAACACTGAAAGAGAAATCATTTTCCAAGTTTTATAAAGCCCATAGGAACCAGCAAGCCTTCTAAAACCTCCTACACAGAAATGATTGGAATTGATCAAGCTCTGGTGCACTATAAATCTGGATAACTGCTTTACTTGCTTTGGCTTAATGTTTTCAACTGAATATTTATCAAGGACGATGTATTCATGTATAGAGAGTTTTAGGAGCACTGTGGAAGGACAAAACACCCACTACATGTACCCACGCTGTATACCAAATTACTATCACCATGCAGGTGCTTTAAAGGATTAACAATATCATTCTTACCACTCAAACTTTATTTCTAGGGCATGTTCAGGGTTAGGGCCATGAAAGAGGAGTGTAAGGCTGACTAATGCATTTCAGGTTATGCAAATACATGCAGATTTATGCTAAATATATCAAATGCAAATGTTGCTCAAGGCAGGCAGCTCAGAAGTCTTGCAGGTACTCTGTATTCAAAAGAAAAAGAGAGCTGGAACTATTTTTTGGGTAGTATGCAGCACTTCTAGCATGTGAACATGGACTGCATACCAAAAGGACCAGAGAAAGTGTGAAACTGCTACATTTAGAAGGATAACTGTAACATTATTCTGCTTGCTTTGCTACTGCATGTGGGGAAGAAAGCACACACACAGGCAGGAATACAGCTGATAAAGACTACAATCACTTGCACTCACCAGCCAGTTGCATGCGGTGATAATGGAGCAATCCTTGAAGACAGGTGAAAGCATCCACTCCTTGAGCTGGGGGGTAATCTAATTCCAAAACGTGCTAAGACTCATGGTGATTATTCTGCGCTCGCCTCAATGATTCCTGTGCCCTGAGCATCCATTCTCAGGAAGGCTGCCTCTCTCCTTCTGATCAATTGCTGCTGGGAAGTTGCTATTGAGCGGAGAGCAGACAAGGGTGAGAGAAAAGCCCCAGCTGAGACTGGAAGAAGGGAACTGCAGCACTTCTATGGCCATCTCATTGTACACAGCGATTGTGGAGAGCAGCAGCAGCAGCTGCAATTCTGCTCTCTGCCTGAGCTCTCCATCTCTAGGCAGGCACGCCTCTAGTGACACTTCACAAAACGTGACATGGACTTTGCCATAAATCCTGCATCACACAGAACTCATTTCATGTGTTTCTACAGTTTTAGCTGTAATCCTCAGAATGTTTCCTTTATTCTCTTCACAAACTTTTCTAGTGCTGGTGTTCTGGACTTCCAGGTAGTAAAGATGTTTGGATGAGCAGCAGATGACTGATCATAAATGAAAACATAGATTCTAAATGAAGCACTTTGCTTTCTTTATTTGTTTATTGATTGACACCTGTATGATCTGTGAACGCATGACAAACACACACAAAAACACTTGCTTTGGAGTGCGTTGACAGAAGCATGGCAAAATGCGAAATGCACTTAAGTTGCCATTAAAGCATTAAATATGCAATAGCAGCTACTATGTTTATTCTGGCAGGAAAGGAATATAGCAAAATTAAACAAAGACTTGGTTTGGATCTGAAACAATTTTCAAATCTGGAATGTGAGTAAATATGTGTAAGTGAGCTGACAGCTGTCAAAAGCATAGTGTAGAAATGGGAAAACAATATAAAAAGTACATTGCAAACCCCATATGGTGCTGACGCTGTCCTTCCTTCTGGAGGGTGGCAACTTTTGTTCCCCATGGTCCCTGTGTGTTGTAAAGTAGCCACCACTCCGAGCTCACTCCCATGATGGACTACAATCTCAATACAAATTAATAAACTAAACATGAGATTGTAGTCCATCACAGGAGTGAGCTTGGAGCAGTGGCTACTTTATAACAGACAGAGGCACCATGGGGAACAAAAGTAGCCACCCTCCAGAAGGAAGGACAGCATCAGCATGAATTTAGAGATGATTTGAGGATCTACAGCTGAGTGATACACAAATAAGATACATTTTTTTAAATAGTTGGGGTACTTAAATGCATTTTTAAAGTGACACTAAACACAGTAGTTAAATCTTAAAAATGCAATCCAAGCCATAACAATTATTATAAATGCAGCTTATTTGTGTATCACTCAGCTGTAGATCCTCAAATAATCTCTGAATTGGTGCTGACACTGTCCTTCCTTCTGGAGGGCGGCTACTTTTGTTCCCCATGGTCCCTGTGTGTGTTGTAAAGTAGTCACCGCTCCAAGCTCACTCCCATGATGGACTACAATCTCAATACAAATGAGTAAACTAAACCTGAGATTGTAGTCTATCATGGGAGCGAATTTGGAGCGATGGCTACTTTACAACACACACTGGGACCATGGGGAACAAAAGTAGCCACCCTCCAGAAGGAAGGACAGTGTCAGTAGGACTTCATAGATGATTTGGGGATCTACAGCTCAGTGATGTGCAAATAAGATACATTTTTGTTAATAGTTAAGGTACTTGAATGCATTTTTAAGATTTAACTATTGAGTTTACTGTCACTTTAATTTCTCATTTTAACCACTTGCTGACCAGAGTGTTTACACCCCCTACCTGGCCAGGCCATTTTTCAGTATTTAACGCTGCAGTACTTTTTTTACATTATGTTATAATAAATGTATTATTACCCAATTTCTTTGGTAAAATATAAAAGACTGGGTCACATCGGGTAAATAGACAACGAAAATTGTCAATCCTTAAAATTTGCGCACCCGCGAAATCGCAAAAAAAACAACCATACCCAAAATTGGCCATAGGCAACGCTTTAAACGTTTTTACCGCTCATCAGTTTAGTGTTATCAGTGATTGATGGTCCTAAAATTATTGCTTTCACCGCGACGCTTGTGGCGATATGTAACATGTGTAACATGGGCACAATCGTCATTTTCGCACGTATGCGCACCCGACGAATGTTTGTACGCGTGTATGTTTGGGTGGGGACTTTAACAAAAATGTTGTGTTTTTTTAATTCTTTTTCATGTGTTACTTTAAAAAAATGTTTGCAATTGTATTTTTTTCACTTTACTTTATTAAGGCTAAGAAACCCCCCTATATGATAGCAAAGAGGATGTGACAGGTCCTCTTTATCTCCAAGACTCCTAATGTCACCCAGGACCCCCCAAAGAAACTGATGAAGCAAATATTAAATTCAATAAAAATAAATGTAAAAATAATTTACATATTTTTAAAAAATTCCCCTGCTCCCACGAGCATGCGCGTCTTCACTTAAACACAAGTCGGGTGCGCATACGTATGAAAACGACTAATGTGCTACACATGTTGGGTATCACCATGCACGCCAGAGTGAGAGCAATAATTCTAGGGACAGTATTTTTGGGTATCTCTAAACTGATGACCTGCGGGGGCTTTTAAAGCATCATCTATTGACTTTTTGGGGTACTGAATTTTGTTGCCTTTTCACGGACGCACACAATTTTTAACCTGGGCATGTTGGGTATCTATTTACTCATTGTAACCTCATCTTTTATATTTTATTAAAACAAATGAGTATTTTATTGTGTTTTGGGGCATTTAAGTGCACTTTTCACTACATATTGGGGTTTGATAAGGAGTTGCGCTAATATCGTGCAACATAAAACAGGCCTAAAATGTGGAATATAACATTGGTGCAAAAAATGAAAAAAAAAAGGCCTCAGTCATGAAGGGGTTAAACTTTTTTGTCACTTTGGTATTTTGTTTACTTAACTCTATTGCTTTTGCACCGAGTGCTAACAACCCCCTATGTGACAACATTTGGAGGGGATGGCTTCTCTTTATGTATTGTAGAAAATAAGTCACCCGCACACCAAGGTCGAACATGTGAACGCCTTTATTCAGACACTAAACAACGTGGCAACACTAGTGGACGGCAATGTTTCGGAACCACAGTAGGTCCCTTCATCAGGCAAATATGGTGATACTATGTCCCTATGTTTGCCTGATGAAAGGACCTATTACGGTTCTATAAGATGCCACGTATCGGCATTGATACCGGTATCAGTATTGGTGCTTACCTAGTTGTAACCTCTGTCAGGTTTCTCTGTGCATGGAACACTATCAGGGGCTGACTGGCAACTTTTAGCCCAGGGGGCAAGTACAACCCAGAGGCCCATGGTGCAGCGACTTGGCCTTCCTCCCGCTTTGCCTGTTCTCCCTGCCCCTGCCTGCCACTATTGCCATCCATGTTAAGGTAGTGTGAATGGTCAGGTGATGTGAGGACTCACTAGTCCTCACAGTGCAGCACTCAGCATGTAACGCAATGCAGCGGTCAGTATATAACGCAGTGCAGCAGTCAGCATGTAACACAGTGCAGCAGTCAGCATGAAACGCAGTGCAGAGGTCAGGAACATAGTGCAGCAGTCAGCATGCAACACAGTGCAGCAGCCAGTGACGCAGTGCAGCAGTCAGAATGTAACGCAGTGCAGCAGTAAGCATGTAACGCAGTGCAGCTGTCAGTAACATAGTGCAGCAGACAGAATGTAACGCAGTGTAGCAGTCAGCATGTAATGCAGTGCAGCGGTCAGTAACATAGTGCGGCAGTCAGCATGAAACGCAGTGCAGCGGTCGATATGTAACGCAGTGCAGCAGTCAGCATGTGACATAGTGCAGCAGTCAGCATGTAACGCAGCGGTCAGTAACGCAGTGCAGCAGCCAGAATGTAATGCAGTGCAGCAGTCAGCATGTAATGCAGCGCAGCGGTCAGTAATGGAGTGCAGCAGTCAGCATGTAATGCAGTGTAGCAGTCAGCATGTAATGCAGTGCAGCAGTCGGCATGTGATGTAGTGCAGCAGTCAGCATGTAATGCAGTGCAGCAGTCAGCATGTAACGCAGTGCAGCAGTCAGCATGAAACACAGTGCAGCGGTCAGTAATGGAGTGCAGCAGTCAGCATGTAATGCAGTGTAGCAGTCAGCATGTAACGCAGTGCAGCAGTCGGCATGTGATGTAGTGCAGCAGTAAGCATGTAACGCAGTGCAGCAGTCAGCATGTAACGCAGTGCAGTGGTCAGTAACATAGTACAGCAGTCAGCATTTAACACAGTTCAGAAGCCAGCATGTATTGCAGCGCAGCGGTCAGTAATGGAGTGCAGCAGTCAGCATGTAACGCAGTGCAGTGGTCAGTAACGTAGTGCAGCAGTCAGCATTTAACACAGTGCAGCAGTCAGAATGTAACGCAGTGCAGCAGTCAGCATGTAACGCAGTGCAGCGGTCAGTAACGTAGTGCAGCAGTCAGCATGTAACGTAGTGCAGCAGCCAGCATGTAACGTAGTGCAGCAGCCAGCATGTAACGCAGTGCAGCAGTCAGTAATTCAGTGCAGCAGTCAGCATGTAACGCAGTGCAGTGGTCAGTAATGTAGTGCAGCAGTCAGCATTTAAAACAGTGCAGCAGTCAGCATGTAATGCAATGCAGCAGTCAGCATGTAATGCAGTGCAGCAGTCAGCATGTAATGCAGTGCAGCAGTCAGCATGTAACGCAGTGCAGCGGTCAGTAACGCAGTCCAGCATGTAACTCAGTGCAGAGGTCAGCATGTAACGCCATGCAGAGGTCAGTAATGCTGTGCAGCAGTCAGCATGTAACGCAGCGCAGAGGTCACACAGAAAGAACAGGGACTTACAGTGACTCTTTTCCTCTCCTGTTTTAGGTTGTGTGCCATCTTTTTTTCCTCTCCTGGGGGGGGGGGGGGGGCGCCTGCACGTTTGGAGGGGATTCCAGCCACTTCCTGCTGTCTTCCCTTTAGGACCCAGGCAGACAGTCAGTAGAAGTGCAGTCTCCCTCCAGTAGAAGAAGTAGGCGGAGGCAGCTGCCGAGGAGCTAGAGCACTACACGGGCTTATCACAAGCAGCTGAAGACAAGCCTCTTCTCCTCCTCCTCCTCTGCAGGATCCGAGCGGCAGAGAGGGGAGATTGCCGCTGCGCTGGCAGCCGTTTTTACAGGCACCAAAGAGGCCTGGGGGGCAATTGCCAGCCTGCTCCCCGGCCCAGTCCGCCCCTGAACACAATGGTGTGAATGGGACCTAAATTGTACAGGTGCACCATTTCATGTGGAGGTTTAAGACATCTGCCAGGCATGTTATTTAACACAGAACTCAAATCTTAGGGGGCTCGTTTGGTCTAGGGAGCTAAAATAACAAAGTTATTCTCACTTGATCCTGACTTACACTACTCCCTCCAGCCTGTCTTCTCCTCCGCTACAACGATGGTATGTCCGTTGGCGTCCTCAAATTCTGTACACTGTATGGAACGTGATGCCTCACTGGACCGTAGACTGCTAGAACAGAGGAATAGAGAGTCTGAAAGGGCCAGTCTAAGTGCAAGCCATGATCATGGTTCGGGTGAGAATAACTTTGTTGGCAGCTTACCTTAAACGGGCCTTAGTTACACATAAGGCATTCAGGAAGATTTTCCTTTTTTTGGGTCCATTGACATATTTGCCTTATAGTAAAGGTGTGTTACAGTGTTGTTGCTTTTGAATGGCACTCTTATGCCCCATTACAGTCGTGAGCTATACAACCACACTTCTGCACAGCACCCTGTAACACACATGCTGAGTGCTGTGGCGCATTGCATTTAAAAAGAAAAAGGCCAGATCCCTAATGCAGTGCGCCATAACGCACAATAAGGCATTGACAAAACGTTAGATAGCATTTCTCATATGCCTTATAAATATACCAAAAACACATTTCAATGATCTATGCTTTTCACGTGTTTTAAAACGAATTTCTCATTAACACCCATGTGAACTCACACGTCTATGAACATCAATGTGGAAGAGCATTTGTGTTTATGCTGTGCAGATAAAGTCCATGCATGTTCAGGATGCTGCCATGCCAGCTTATCAAGGGAAACAATAGCAATGAAAAAAGTTTTTCTCACCTTTCTGACAAACTGCTCCCCCTCAGACTTGGTAGGTTGCTGATTGACCCATACAACCACCATGAGCAAGTGTGCTGAACATAATTTCTCACAATATTTGTTGGATGCTGTGCAATGCACCCCAATACAAGAAATGTCTAAAACCTTATTGAAATGTGTATATGGCTCCAAAGGGACATTGTAAACAATATTTGTTAAACTATTACAAGCACTGCAGCTGTAAACTCCTTATGGAGCAGAGCAATTGAGCTATGGACCTATTGATTTGACTATAAAGGACAGACAGGATTTTCTGGTGACAATATTGTCTTGCAAAAATGATTTTAGTTTTAATGCAAGAAGATTCATCTAAACAGAAAGAATGCTTCTTTTTCTAGTTTGACAAGTGCTAGTTTTAAAATAACTAGTGTTACTATAAATAAAAAGTACAAGTTTGATTCAGCTATGTCATGTTAATAATAATACTGAAATTAAATGTGTGATACAAAGCATGGTATGGTATTAATTAAGGAATCTATTTGTCAATGTTTTCACCCCAGATTGACAGAATATTTACCCAGTTTTCCTAGAATCGTAGGTGAAAATGGGTAAAAACTGAGTAAATCTTGGGTGAAAGGACTTTGTTCAATATGAAAGATATAAAAGATAAGAATATTATTATGTTATATTTTTGATATTTTTTGATCTTCCTATATTTAGAAAATATTTTTTTAATTTTTTTAAAACTTTTTACTTTTTTCAATTTTTTTTATTTTTGTAAAACTTTTTCCCTTTTTTACATTTTACATTTTTTTTAAACTAGGGGGCACTAAAGGGTTATTATTTTTATTTACAGGGACTTTGATACCTAGTATCTCTGAGGAGAATACAGTATTCTCCTCAGAGATAGTTTGTAACACACAACACAGTGAGCTGCAAGCCGGCTCAGTGGCTGTCCCGCCTCTGTGATCACAGCGATTACCTATCTTTGTGACCACTGGGCTGGGAGCACCAAATCTGCTCTTGAGGGTCTTCCTCGGACCCCAAGGGACCCCGCAAGAGCAGTAACTCAATAAGCCCTGGTTCCTCCATGGACCAGCGCTCATTGTACCACATGAAGGGGTTATCCCCTCACCAGTCGTTAATTAACTGAACGATCATGACGGTATAATGCCGTCATCGGTCGGGAATGGGTTAATCAAAAACTGGGTGACCACAAATCGTTGATCAATCAGTTCATGATTTTCTCCCTGCAGAGAGCAGTGACTTTCAGTCACTGCTCCCTGCAGGAATTCCCTCCTCCCCTTCTCTCTGTTCCTCTAGGGCTGACTCTGGCAGAGAGAGCTGTCAATCAGGCAGCGGGGTGGATCCTAACAATATTTCAGCATATAGCAGGCATTAGTTCTCTATTGGGTCATAGGAGTTAATAATGCACACATTATTATTGCCAAAACTGTAAAGCCACACTCTGGGAAATAATTATAATTTACACACCGCACATAATACAAAGCTTTTTAATGATAATTTATGCAAGCAGTGTATCTTCCCAGATTGTGGCTGTAAAGGAGAACTATGAGGTTAGGGCTTTTCCCCATAGTTCTCCTTAGGGTAACAGGAGGACACAAAGTAGCATCCTCCCGTCACCCTAAGCTCAGTATAGAGGCAGAGCCAGCTGTACCCTCCCCCTCCCCCATCCGTTCCACCAGTCAGAGCTGGAGGATCGGAGCAGGGAGGGGGGAATCCAGTCCCACCCCTGCCACGGCAGAGAGCCGTGACAGGATCGAGAAGTGAGCGAACGCCGGTATGTGTTCGCTCACTTCCCGATCTACTGAGCCGACCTGTGACAGTCTCATTGTCACAGGTCGGCTAGAACTATGAGGTGAGTGAAAAGCACTCATCTCATAGTTCTCCTTTAAAACAACCAGTTTAGTTGGCGTACCCTACTTCCTAATGTGTAATAATGTGTATAAAACACACACACATCCTACTAGCATTTGTGGATGCCTCCCAAAAAGATAAGGCCTTATCAACAGTGTTTCACCCCAATCACAGAATTCACTTATAAGTGAATGAAACAAAAAATAAGAGCTAATGCATCAAAAATAAATATACGATTTGTAACAAAATTGTCCTTGAATATACCAATGAAAAGTCCATAACAGTCCAACAGTTTGATTATTAGTGCTTATCCACACATAAATTAAAATCCATAAATCATAAAATCCCAGTTGACACTGAAATGTGTTCCTCACCGTCCACCTTTACTGTGCTCCCATCCTCACAGAACAGGGCTCTCAACGTGGATTCCCCTTTGCTCTCTGTAATGCACACCCTGGGTCAGCTTGTAATTTCTCCACCATTGTCATGAGGCTCCCAACATAAACATAATATAAAATGTACTGCATCCAGCACAAGAACATAAGCTTCTGAAGCAAATATACAGGTCAACAACCCTCCAAACAAAGGGCTATTTTCTCCCAAGAAAAGATGTCAGTAGTCTCCACCCAATGCGTTTCTTCATCCACAAACTTCTTTTTTTCTTGGGCGTGTATATATCACAATAAAATTGGCTCCACTTGAATTAACTATTGTTTCTTATTTCCTATCTATTCCACCATACTGTAAGGGATCCCCGCCGACTGCGCATTCACCAGACGCGGGTTCTCGTACTATTCGGGATCGCGCTATTCCACGCATGCGCAGATGCAGTCAACTACAAGCACAGAAACACGCCATAGTGGCGCACAGGAAGTGACTCATCACAGATATCACTTCCCCTATATAAGCTCAGCCACAGCACCACCATGTTGCTGGAATATCGTCAGCTATCTCCTGTTCCTGTGATTCTGTTATCCTTGTCTGGCTCTTTGTGATCCGGAATTCCTTGACGACTCTTGCTTGCTGCCTGCCCTTGACCTCGGAACTGTTCTTTTGACTAAGCTTTTGCCTGACACTTCTGTACCTCGATTGTCCGTTTGGAACTGACCTCGGCTCGTCCCCTTGGATTAGGGCTTGCACAGTGCCCAACACCACTGGCAATCCTGCCACTTGTTGTCCTCCCCAGAGTCCCCAGGACACAAGGTGCAAGGGAAGCCTCCTCTCACATCTGGTTTCCAACAAGGTACGTAACATGTACATTGTACATTCAGTATTCATACATTACATAGATTGAGTTTCCAAATGTAATTCTCATAATTTAATAGAGGTGTTATGAGATGAGTTTCGACTGTACGCATTTCACAGGTAAAACAGATTCTTCAGGAGCTCATGAGACATGCATCAAGTTTCCAGAATTAATTGTCATAATTCAATAGAGGTGTAATAAGATGAATTTAGGCTCTACCCATTTCACGGGTAAAACAGCTTCTTCGCAAGCTCATCAGATTAATTCAAATACTGGAGAAATGCTAGAGCCACATCGAAGGTGTCTGATAAAAAATTCAGTTGAGGAGCACAGAGGCCATATCCAAGGGTGCCTCCCACTGCTATGCCACATCTAAGGTATAGAAGCATTGCTCAAAGCCACTCTCTTACCCATCAGGATCAGTCATACCCTGTCTAGGTTTTTATCATTATCCAATTTAATAAGAGGAAATACTAAGATATTACATCACTGGGAGGCACCAACTAAAAGGTACATATGTCATTGGATTATGTGCAATATTCCTAGTTGGAAACAGGAGAGTTCACATTCTGTCCACCATCCTGTGATGGCCCTTTAATGGCCTGTATACACTTATACCGTATGTTTTAACTGTGCAAATATAGCTTGTTTCAAGTGGGTACCTCAAAAGTCCATCAGTTATTCTGAATTAAAAAAATTACAAACATATACGCACAAAATGTTTTCTATATAAATCTTTATCATAACATTATTTTTTGTCATATAACATTAATTCACCTGTACACTCCTGCATACCAGACACCACTGTCTGCTGTTCTATGAACATAGAAAATCCTTCAGTTAAGATAGAAGAGCAGAAGAAGGCCATCAGTTGCTTCATAATACCAGATTCTGACCAGACTCTTTTGGAAATCTTGTGATGAGAGCAGGGCCGTAACTAGAAATCACAGGTCCCCATAGCAACATTTTGTATGCCCCTCCAAAAAAAAGAAATGCCACTGAGCAACACATTGCTACAATCGGCATGCATGATTGCACCAGAACTACAGCATATATTAGTATATATGATATGATTACATGCAGTTAGAAAACAATCACTATTCCTGGACGCATCGATCGTGCATTAAAGATTCCTGCTGCAGGAAAACGCAAGTTCCTGATGCAGAAATCCCTATTTGCACCTAAACATACAGATGTGAGTACAAACACACATAAAATAATACATCCCAAACACACACATAGAGAAATACACACGCACAGAATAATACCCACCCTCATTTCCCCCTCTCCCATGCCCCTCATCCCCACAGATAAAATAGAACACATACAGAATAATAACCCCTCCCCCCTCATCCCCGGCAGATAAAATAAAAGCGCTCCACCTGCACAATCTCTGGTGAGGCAGTGGTTGATTAGTAAGGTCAGGTCTCTGACAGGTCTGAGCTCCAGCCAAAAGAGAGCAAGTGATTGCCGGCACTGACAGGAGCAGCTATGCAGTCTGCATCTGACAGAGATGCAGACCATGTAGCTGCGGGCCGGATGGTACCAGTTTGAGGGTTGAAATTGGCCCAGAGACATGATTAATGTGAACAATTATGTTGCGCTTGGTTGTGGATAATCTGCCTCTAATTCGTAACCTCCTATGTGACGTGGATGGATTTATTCCCTTAGTGAATGTTTTTTTACCTTAGTGAAAACGGTAATTTGTATTTTTGTGTTATATGGTAAGGTGAAATAAACAAAAAATAAATTAAATACATGAGCTTGACCTGTGTTTTATTTAGTATTTTGTTAATTGTGTATATGATGTGCAAAAAAATATATGCATTGATACCACGAGCACAATCACATAGTACTTCTCCCTACTACACAATAATATAGGTGGAAAAGTGAGGCATATTAGACCTCACCACATGGTTCCAGGAATTTTTTTGCACATCATATACACAATTAACAAAATACTAAATAAAACACAGGTCAAGCTCATTATTTTAATTTGTTTTTTGTTTTACTTTACACATCGGGTAATTTTAATTAAAATGGTTAAGAAAACTCAGAATGGAGTATCCATAAATCAAAATATAGTCAGTTGGCTACATGCATATAAAACATAAAGGAATAATACATCTAAACTCATAAAGTGCTCCAAATAGATATGTTAATGTGTGCACTAATTTATTTCAATTATTTTATAATAGTTTGTGTGAAGAAAGTTCAGGAAAGAAATGTATAAATAGATGTAGGCATATATATTGCAAACAACATTGTGAACCAGATAGGACAACAGAAGGAAACATAGTCAAACAAGGTAAAAACTAAAAAACAAGGAGGGAATACTTAAATATTGGGTCATGTAGGGAAAAGTCCCCACTGGTCCCACACTGCTGTCTCTGTATTAACTCTATAGGCAATGTCATGTGGGAGATCACTTCACTACTGCTCAAGGTACCTCTAGCAACCTGTAGTAAACCCCAAGGCTTCACAGAACACTGGTTAAGAAAATCTGCTCTCTACAGTATAAACGTACATTTTCTGTGTCCATTTTCTGTTGAGTTTTGTTCACATGGACTATTTTAAAGTATTATGCACATTCATATGTGTATATGAATCTTTTTTGAGTTTGCATTTATTAATCATAAATTTTCTTTAGGTGCAGAAGCATCTGTTCCTTTTTTCAGTTCTGTATGTGTGTTATTTAACTATAGATGTACCTACATTTTTTCCACAAAGAAAAAGGTAGTAAAATCTCCTAGAAGGAATATCATTCCCCTATCATGGCTCCTATAAAACTATGCCAGTTGGGGTTGTCTATTTCTGTAGTTTTATTGCGGTTTTATGAATTGTGTATGTCTTGTGTATCTATTGCAAGATGCTGTTCATGGGTTAATCTTTATAGAACACCAAATAATTAAAACATCTAATTAAACTCTACAAGTGAGGCTGATGCTAATTATACACTTGGTAGTGTTTCTCTGTTCTGTTTTGTTGGTGGTTATTTTACATGCGGTTAGCACAAATTTGATTGATGGAACATGCCTTGTTACCTTGTTACATTTACTAAGTGTGCCCTTGCACACAGCCGCTTCAATCAGGTCTGTCAGTCCTTTACACCTGATTACCCCCATCTCCGGCTGGGTCCAAAAAACAAACGGAACAGTGTTCTGTTTTGACGGACCGGATCGAGCTGGATCAGGGGTACTCTGATGTAAATGGACACATGTCCGTTTACATCCGATTCCCCATAGACTGGCATGGGGTCCGGTAAATGCAGTTTTTTTTTCTCCATCGCAATATGGAGGAAAAAACAGTACGGACACGGATGTCACAGCAGTGACATCTGCTTCGTACTGCTGTGATCAGGAGGGGATCCCTGCAAAAATCCTCTCCTGATCAGCCCGTATGAAAGAGCATTAGGCAGGAGTGTCAAATTTGTGGCCTGGGGGCATCTTACCTAAAGCCCACCTAGGCTCTTTCTGACACACCCAGCAGGCTGTGGAGACCTTCAGGTGGTCATGGCTGTAAACAGGTGGTAGTAGTGGACAAGTGTCAGCCACAGTTTAGGAAATGTCTGCAGTGTAGTTGGTAACATAAAACAGTGAATATTGTGTAGTACCCGACCTGTTAAATGTCACACTCACCCACCACCTGACACTATCCAATGGGGCAGGCTGTGGGCAGTCATTTACAGGTGGTGGGTGGGCAGGACCATAACTGTGGTCCTTGCATGCACAATGATGCTAGTTACAGTCGACATAGTGTGCCTGTGCATAGAAGAGCTGCTGTGGCCTGTTATTAATAATCCTCTCGGTGAAGGATAATAGTACTCGCTGTGAATTGTGAATAACAGATTGTTAAGTGTGAGGGCCAGTGAATTTGTGCTGAAGAAGGTGCAGATGAACAATACATTTGAGGTAAAGGAAATGCATCTGGGCAATGTTTTGGCACTAAAGAAGGTGCAGCTGGACAATGAATATGAATAAAATAATGTATTTCAAAATTTCCAATTACCATTTTTATCTGTCAGATAGTATGAGAATGTTACTTTCCCGCCAGACCTCTGGCTGCCTTCTACTCCTGTGAACATTGGGAGGAAATTGTAATTTGGCAGGCATGGTTACTGTGATGTGGGCATGGCTTTTCACTTGGCGGTTTAACTTATCAACAAGAAGAGGGTGCAGCACCTAAAAAGCTGCCTGCAGGTGGCAGAAAGCAATGATATGCTTCTGCAGTTTAAGTTAGATGACAAGAAAATTTGATGGAGTGAGAATAAATTATACACGATCACTCCTCAAGTTAGGGATGGAGAGAATGGCAGGATTTTCGAAGACCAAAAAACCTGAATCTATTTTATACAGCATTCCCCTTTAAAGTGAATTAAAATTATTGGCAGCATGTGAATGAATAGCTGTATTGATTCTGTAAATCTACTTGTATAATCCAAGAGATAATATATTCAATATAGCAATTTTTATACTGCAGGTACTTTAGCATTCCACATAATTCTAATAAAGTACTCTGCCAAATTAAATGTAAAATAAATGCAGGATTGCAATGTGTGAGTTTAATTTAAAATTTGATGTCAAATATTATAATTCTACATTTAATTAAACACAGAAAATGCTATTTATTAGTAAGCACGCGGACAAAATGTTTTTGTCGCCATGTAATTGCATATCTATAAAATGCTTTGTTCTGTGCCTGCTGATAACGCAATAGTACAGTTAATAGTTATTAAGGTACTCATAAATCTCAAAAACAAAAAGCGCAGTCTGATTACTAGCAGTTGATGATGATGGTAAAAACCATGCACGGTGTAATTATAGTTCTTGTATAAAGGCTCTGCAAGATAAGATTTTATTTGTATTAAAATAATCACTGAAGCTGAAAACTAAATGATATGGCCTAGAAAACAATGTAGTAGCAACTAAAGAGAAAAAGAAAAAAAAAACATTCTAGCTTTAGGTTCAGGCAAACAGGACCTTGTTCATACCTTTATCCAAACCAGGATTATCACATGTGTGAAGGCAGTTTAACATTTAAAATCAGTTAAAATCTGTCAGACAAAAATAAATCAGGTGGGGTGCTTTCAAGAGCAATACACCACTGCTTATACAGTGGTACACATGGACCAAACAAATAGTGAGGTACACCCAAGTAGAGACAAGCCTTTGACCTTTGGATGGTGTGCTAGGCCATCAGGATGTTGTAAACGTAATGAAGCTTCTAACACCGATGTGCAGAAGGGTGGAACTGCACTGTGCCCCTTCCAGAAGAGGCTTGCAGCAGCATGCAGAGTGAGCTCTGTGCAACAGAAAAGCACATGAGGAGATACAGAACCAGTGTACAGCATGGAGAAAGGCTCTATCCGCTTCCTATGACTTGCTTCTCAAGGACAAGAAAGACCCAGGAATAAGCCAGAACAGGATGGTGGGTGAAGTAAGGACAGATGCCCTTGCAGTGATGGGGGTGTAAATTGTGGTACAAATAGCATGTGATAGTGAAAGTTTGTATCCCCCCTGACCCTAGAAGCAATAAAGAAAAGACTTCCCAATAAGCACTCCCTAGGGTCAGCCTTCTACTCACTGATGTCAGTGCTAATATGTGAGCTCTGGTCTGGTCTAGCAAGCAGTCTAACAGGGCAGAACTTTGCACCCAGAATGATCACTGCAGTGACAGAGTCAAGAAATGGGGCAGTTGCAGTAAAATACCATATTTGAGTTGATCCAGGAAGACAATTTGCACATTGGCTGCTGAAAAGACTATCCTGAACCTGGTAATCTGACAAAAACTACCAGCAATATGGTCTTCTGAAAGCTATTCTAAAATCCAGAAGAGTAAGAAAGGATGTCCTATTTCCTTAGGACATTAAAGTGCACCAGTGCCCAGACTATAGACATTAAAGCCTATCTGTGGACGAACCAAACAAAATACCCTTGTAGTGAGGTTACCCCCACATTAAAAGGAGTTAACTGCTCATTTATGTCTATGGTACCAGAATAAAGCACTTTTAATTACCTGATCCTCGCACACCTGGCCATCAGTTCTAACCTCTTTACCCTCGACGTCCTCATGGCTATCTTATAAGAAACATCTTGAAGTGTTATATGCGCCTGAGCAGTACATTTTGTCTTGAATTACTCTTAAAGAATTGCAATGCAGATTCTGTGCCTAGGCACTCTTTTGCCTTGAACCTCATACCTGTATATCTGCAATGTAAGATGACCTACACAAGGTACTGTATTTTTGATTGCTAGTCTCTTGGAATTTGGTGATTTCACTACTATGCTGGAAAGGAATCTATACCTGAGGACCTACAGAGCAAGGATCTCACTGCTTCTGCATCATACAATTTGTGAATCTGTGATTTCTGAGCTGCTTCTTCTGTTTCTTACTATTATATAAATGTTACGCCATCAGTCTTCAGATCACCAGTCGTCAGGGGGAAGCTCTGTCATGAGGAAGCAATGCCTTCTCCTTTAGCAAGATGGCCACCTGCACATAGATACACAACACAGAACAAAACAGAGTAAGTCAGTAATGGAAAATAGATCAACTGCTGGGAGGCCACTGGCAATACTACTTACTAGTCATTTGCCATCTGATCACTTTTTGGGCACCGCATCCACAGTACAGTTTTTGTGTAATTTGAACAGAGGAATCAAATGGGGCACCCAAGTTTGCAGGTCCATCTGTTTATGCTTTAATTACAATATTTGCTATACTGTGATTACCTGTGCTTTAATGGGATTGATTCCAATGGGATTTATTTTAATAACGTGATTAAATGATAACAAAAAACAAAATGAATGAAACCAGACATTATAAAGTAGCCACACACTCACAAAGAATAGAATTGTAGGCATGAATCACACATTAGATGCATTTTCATTATTTTCTTTTGATCTGAAAAAGTTCTTTGTACTATTACTAATACTGAATTTCCCATGGCCTTGCAAATCCTTGATTCATTTGCATATGTCAGGTTATAAATAGCTAAATACAAAACATAAGCTCTGTTACCTATTTAGAAAGGATTCTGTAGTTCTCTACAGTTACGTTTGCCACAGCTTAGAGTCACATTAAACATTGAAAGGAGAGCTAAGAATCCCTCATATTTTATACCTCTTCAAACAAATTGCATTTAGATTATTCAAATTATACCTAACCTTAAAAAACAGCTCTTATGTTTTGTTTCTATGGCCATTTCAGCTTTTAGTAGAAAAGTATAATTGTGGCATTTGGCAGACCACCTTGGAGTAAGAGGAGATCAATCCACCAGGAGGTACATAACTCCTTACACAACTAATTCATTGAATGCATAATTTACGTTATGATTGCAGTGTTTTAGAACATAATTTATGTGATTTTCATATTTCCACAGGCTTTCTAAACCATATGCCCGTGATGTTATTTAATATTTAGATTGGTAGTACTGTATGAACAACTGTTAATAGAAACACACAGAGTATGTGCTTTGACTCAGTCTGAACAGATTAATAGGGCATACTTTAAAGCCTGCTTATAATAACCAGTCAGGATTATGCTTTTTTTCTTTGGCAACATGAAACAAAGGGGCATATTTATTTTCCAAAAGGTAAAATTACCTATTTGTGGTTGCCCTTTAAATTGAGTTGAATCTTAAATATTCTGCACGTTCATGGTTCCATTATTCCAGATATTTTTACATCTTATTCACTATTGAAATAGTTGTTTTATACGAGTTATGTATATGTATTAAACGGCAAGCCAATTTTGATGGATACATTTCAATCTGCAAAATAAGCATGACAGGCAATGTAAAAGCTGAGCTTATTTGGGGAACTCTTGATAAGAAAATAAAAACAAACTCCCGAAGAATGTTCTCTTGGGTTGATATATAATATAGCTTATATGTTTGCCTGGTGAAGAGACCGGACAGGTTCCGAAACGTTGCCACGCATAGTGATATGACCTGCTAGAATGAATACAAGAATTCTGTTTTGAAGAAGTACTGGTGATGACCATTTCTTCTGTTTTGGAAGTATTTGTTGGCGCCATTCACGGCCACTTCAGCACCCCCCACAATATATGGGACTTCTCGGTCAGGAGTGTGGTGGGACTCTATATTTGACTGTCTCTATTTGGTCATATAATATAAGATGCCATTTATTAAGAATGCAGGTCAATGTTACATACTGGGGGGAATTTATCAAAACTGGAGCAAACAAAATCTGGAGCAGACTTGCACTGCAACCAATCAGCTTCTCTGTCTCATTTTTTAAATCTTACCTGAGCAAGATACTGATTGGTTGCCATGGGCAACTGCTCCAGAATCTGTCTGCTCCAGTTTTGATCAATTCCTCCCACTGTATATAGTAATTAATGAAACATATTATGATTACATAGTAAATATTACTAATTAGTAGGTGTAATAGAGATTAATATTGAATGGAGAACTCCAGGAAGTATACATAGAAAGCACAATGGGTCATTGTGACCTGTTCATTACATTTACCTGTGTGCTGTACTTTTCAAACTATGTCTCTCTAAAATATGTGTAGCAGTACAGTTAACAGAATGCTTCCATTCTGTGTGCTTTCTACTCCCTGTCCCGATTATTTTATCAATGAAATAAGTTGCTAAAAATGGCATCCCTATAGACTTTATAGACTTTATACTTCCGCAGACATCGGAAGTAGAAAGTTCATGGGCTAGAAGCACTGAGCTAAAGGTACCACTGGGCTTTAAAGAAGAACTCCATGGAAAAATGTTATGAACCCTTGCCGTGGGGCTACCCCTGCACTGGAAGGGTAAACTGCATGTTTGTGTCTAGGTGCTAAAAAAAGTTATACCCGCCTAATTTGAGCCGGCTTGTTCTTAGACCTGTCCCTACAGTCCCTAGAGCCTCTCTCTCCCTCTTCTACAGAGGTCTAAGAATCCTTATGACATCACATTCTATATATAAGTGTATAAATGTGAGGACGCTAAGGAACATTCCATCTGTACAGTGACTGGAGAAGCAGGGAGTTGGCTCGGCAGTTTGGGTAAGTATAACCTTTTTAAGCACTAGGCAAAAATTTGCAGTTAACCCTTGCAGTGTGGGGATAGCCCCATTGCAAGGGTTAATACATTTTGTTCCCAGAGTTCTTCTTTAATTGATCCCTATTTTAAAGTGGAGGTTGTATTTTTGCATGTAACAGAACCTTTGCTTCATTAGTTTGATCACCACTTTGAACACTCAATCATATGAGACGGAGTATGAAAAATATAAAGTTCCTTTGCGTACGATTGAACTATTTAAGTGAATACAGCTACACTGAGATAGAAGGAAAAACATGTTTATCAAGTACATGGCATCCACAGCTTTGCACACACAAATCTTTCCCTTTACAATAACATTTCTGTCTACAACACTTGTTATCTCTGGCTATATCATTATCCCTAAGTTAGCCTTAGAACAATAACTTGACCCAAAGAATCTTGTTTTTTTTGTGGGCACGTTATACAGGTGAAACTCGAATAATTAGAATATCGTGCAAAGTTCATTTATTTCACTAATGCAACTTAAAAGGTGAAACTAATATATGAGATAGACTCATTACATGCAAAGCAAGATAATTCAAGCCGTGATTTGTCATAATTGTGATGATTATGGCTTACAGCTCATGAAAACCCCAAGAACCCCAAATCCACAACCTCAAAAAAGTAGATTATTACATGCAATCAATAAAACAAGGATTGTACATAGAACAATATCGGACCTCTGAAAAGTACAAGCATGCATATGTACTCAGTACTTGGTTTGGGCCCCTTTTGCAGCACTTACTGCAATTACTTTTGCACAATATTCTAATTATTCGAGTTTCACCTGTATGCCGTTGAGGAGAACTTCTTCCTTTCCTGTTTTAATAAATAGATTTCTTATAACACGATGGTTCCTTAATGGAGATGTCCCCATCTGAGAAACCTAATCACTTCCTTCTATATATTAAAAATATACAAAGCTTTAACCCCTTCATGACTGAGCTTGTTTTTGGTTTCTGTTCGTAAATGACTGACACACTTTTGACATTTTTTCTGTGTGATTCTTCCATGTCAGTAATATTACATTTATCTAAACATAAACTAAGTAAGAAACATTCTAAATCATATAAAATAAGTTCTGTTGGGCATGCTTCATTATTATTTGACACCAGTCTCCATATATAAATTAGAGCAGGGTGTAATATATACTCATAAATAGTTGCTGCTTATTTCTTGAATGATTTATACAACCACTAATAATCCGTGATGACTTTAAATGCACTCAACCGTCTATAGCAAATGAAAAGCAACGAAGTGCGCTGGGGTGTGCTTAATTTTGCAATAGTTGATCTAATAAGATGCTGCTCCAGGTTGGACTTCAATACAGTTATTGGATGTTGGGGTGTGACTAAAGAGCAGGTTTTTAAGACCAGATCATATTAACTTGGTTGATTTGTCCAAAAACGGGTGTCTCATGTAAGTATGATAAGTTACAATAGTGCCATTGCAGAAGGGATAATAGTCGTACTGTTTGCATATAGTGTACTTTGCTGATCATTACATAAATAGATAAATGCGCCCATATTGATGCAGCAGCCTTGCAACGCTCCGATCCTGTTTGTGTAATCACTTGCTGCTTGCTGCTTACTGCTAGCTATTATATTGTCTCACGTATATATAGTAAAGTATATTATATATGCACTGAGACAATAGCTAGCAGCAAGTACTTTTTATGGCGATTAAACAAACAGGTTTGGAGTGCTGTGAGGGACTTTGCCATAGTATAAGAAGCTTCTGAAGTGGGAGCCAGCCATATTAAGGAGAATCCCTATAGGAGACTTTTGTTCCTATACATGCACTGCCATTATATTTTAGCAATTGAACTGCAGTTATAGACAAGTGTAATCACCATCACAATAATGATTCTCTTGCATCAATAAGGGCAGATTAATTCTTTATGCAAATTATTTTTTTCACACCCATAACATCCAATGAATCTTGCATTATACTAAAGTCTAACCAGGAGTAACATCTCATTGGATTAACTATTGCAAAATGTAGTACATCTAAGCATACTTGGTGTTTGAAAACAACATGGATCATTAGGGAATGTATAAATAATTCAAGAAATCCACAGCAAGTACAGGCGGTCCCCGGGTTACATACAAGATAGGGACTTTAGGTTTGTACTTAAGTTGAATTTGTATGTAAGTCGGAACAGGTATTTTTTTAAGTGTAACTCCAGCCAAAAAAATTTTTTTGGTTTTGGATAGCATAGGGAAGGGCCACGGTTCTTTTGCTGTCTGTTCCTGTTGTCCAGAAGATTATAATATAAGTAAACATTTTTTTATTTAAAATGACACAGCAAAAAAAGTTTTTTTTCTATTTTTAATTTAATTTTATACATTTTTCATTTTTATTTATTTAACTTTTTCTTTACTTTAAAAAAATTGTCTTTTTAATTTAATGTTTTAATTTTTTTAAACTTTTTTTGTATTTTAATGCTTGGAGCCATAGCGCGCCTGCTATTGGATATTTCAAATTGCAATAGCCAATAGCAGGCTGGCTATTGCATCTGCCCACTGCCTGCTGTCAATCAGCAGAGGAGGGGCCTGAAGCAGAAAGTTCTCTATCAGGTCCCCCCATGCTGATTGACAGCAGACAGTGGGCAGGTGCAATAGCAGAGGTACCTCCGCCAACACAGGCGCGTAGAGCAGCGGGGTTTTGAAAGGACACGGGCCGCCACAGCCACAGTTCTCCTAAATGTACCAGCGGCTGCCGGTACATTTAGGAGAACTGTGGACCCCGTTCGTAAGTACGGATTGTCCGTAAGTCGGACGTCTGTAACCCGGGGACTGCCTGTATTTATGAAGTATATTATTGCAACCCTGCTCTGATTTACAGTATATATGAAGACTGATGTCAAATAATAATGCAGCATGTCCAACATGGCCTTATTTGAAAGGATTTTAAATGTTTATTACTTAGTTTGCCTTTGGATAAATGTGATTAAAGATTTGTATATTTGTATTATATAGATATTAATAGATATATAAACTAATTATTATTATCATAAGATATCATATTTCAGGAGTTTATCCTGACCTGGGCATAAATAATTCTATATACTATTCAATTGCTTATGTTAGTGAGCAAGAGGGCCTACTCATAGTCATAAGAATAGAGAAACACACTTATATTTATGAATGCTTTCTAGGTAAACAAAACTCACTCATATGAATCTTAGAAGGTTAAAGTGACACAAAACCCCCAGCTCTGTGCGCCTTATACACATCTACACAATGAGCATTCTCCAAAGCCATGTTTATTTATGTTTCAAAATAAAGTCTTACTATTTTGATCCTTTTAGAAAGTCTGCTGTGCTTGGTCCCGTGTCTCTTCTCTCCCCTTATACTCCCGTCACTTAGTAAGAGCCGTGCACATTGATTCTGGTCATGTGCACACCTTTCTTTGCCTACAACTCTCATTAGGCAGAAAAGAATCATCTCTCACTGCACACAACTGACTCCTCCCCCTCCCACTCCTCACTATACACGCTGAGACACTTTGGGGTCTATTCACAAAGCTGACGAAGGATCTGGCCGTAGCTTCGGCCGATCCTTCGGCTAGCTTCGGCACCCGGACCCCTTCGGTTCAGGAGAACCGAGGGGGTGCTGTACGGGCTATTCACAATAGCCCGTACAGCTCCCGATCACGGCCGAGCGGCTCAGTCGAGCGCTGAGCCATGCTGAAAGACGAAGCTGGCCGAGCGGCCGGCCATTGGCCGGCCGACAGCCTGCTTCTGACAGCTGGGCGGAGCCAGCCGTGATCTTACGGCTGGCTCCGGCCAACTCACTGCTGTTCGGGATCTTTCAGAATAGCCCGAACAGCAGTGAGAAGCCTGCCGGAGGTTCGGCTCAGCCGATCCAGATGTTGGATCGGCTGAGTCGAACTCCTTCTGCACTTCGGGTTAGCCGAACATGCTGAGCATGTTCGGCTGATCCGAAGCCACACGAAGCAAGCCGATGTACGGCTGATTTCAGCCGATATACGGCTGAAATCATCCGTACCAGCCTCGGCAGCTTTGTGAATAGACCCCTTTGACTGCTTGTAATGCTCTGAATGATCAAATTTACAACAATTTACACAGAAAAACAACTTTATTTCAAATGTAAGAGCCATATCCTCTTTGACTGTGTGACATTTAGAGCTTAACAATGACAAAAAAAAAAAGGTACCAGTCATTTATTATTTATATAATACAAGTTACTGTTATTATTTCATTTCTGAGTTTAGTGTCACTTTAAGGGAGGACAATGGGGATTCACCAATGTGCTCACTAATGTACTCACTTGACAGCACAATTCTATAAATAGATATGTGATAAGCTGAGATGGGGCGTGGGGTGGCTTTGAGTATTTCACAGAGCAATGGAAAATGGCAATGGCTTTGTGTCCAACAGGTAGGGCCAGGGCATCATCTACATGATAAAGCTATGGTACACGGAGATCAGGTAGTTTAAGGCTACTTGCTTAATGCAGGTATTCTCAAATAGGATTTTTTTTATTACTAAGTTTTCCTACCAGGGCATCAAGGTAAAATTAGAGGGTAATTTTGGTAACATTTTGAGAATGTAAAATCTGCAATTTTTCTGTGAAATCATGTTTTGAAGAAATTCACTACTTATCTCTTTTTCTTTTATAGACTTAATTTACATTTAAACTCTTTTTTTATCCTTTGCAGATTGGATGCAATGGTTTCTCTTATGTTGATACAATTACACCGATATATGCTAACAACCAAAAAAAGTGCTTTGAGACAAGAATACAGCTTTGAGGCTTGGTCACTTTTTAAGAAATCTTTGGATTTTCCAACACACAAGGATGTTGTATCACAACCAAGGCAAGTGCAAACTAGCCTAGAATCTCCTGTGTCCCTTTGGAGTTCAGCAACTAACAGTCCCACAAAGTAACCCTACCTAAATCCTGCTCCTCAATTCTGACTTGCATGATTTTGTTGACTCTTTATATGGATTTAATGCCATTTTTAGGCTATGCATGTGGCAAATTATGGCCAATGAAACATATGTTTTCTTTATTTGATAAAAAGGGATCTATTCACTAAGCTGCCGAAGGATCTAGCCGTAGCTTCAGCTGATCCTTCGGCTAGCTTCGGCCCCAGGACCCCTTTGGTTCAGTAGAACCGAAGGGCTGCTGTATTCACTATAGCCCTACAGCTCCCGAAGTTGGCCGAGCTGCTCAGTCGAGCCAAAGGCATATGCCTCGGCTCGACTGAGCTGAGGTGAAAGCCGAAGCTGGCCGAGCAGCCGGCCATTGGCTGGCCGACAGCCTGCTTCTGACAGCTGGGCAGAACCAGCAATCATCTTACGGCTGGCTCCGGCCACTTGCAGAGAGATCAGCGTCCCTGGTTACCAAGTAACCAGGAACGCCATCTGTCATTACTCTCCCGGTCGCTCTGGGAGTCTAATATGGCTCCAGGCTGCCCGGGAGAGAAACACTTTCTCCCAGAAAGGTTCACTCTGCCCGATCGAGCAGAGAGAGTAAACCTTTCCCTGCTCGTTTTTTTTTCTTCTTTTCTTCTGACACCGGAGGCGTTGGCTGCCGTCAGAATAAAAATAAATAAATAAAATCACCATAGGAATGCATAGCTAGATTCCTATTGGCTATTTCAATTTGCAATAGCCAATAGCAAACTAACTATTGCACCCACCCTGTCAATCAGCAGAGGGGGACCTGCAGTTCTCCATTAGGTCCCCCTCTGGTGATTGACAGCAGCAGAGGGCGGGTTCAATAGCTAGCTTGCTATTGGCTATTGCAAAGTGAAATAGCCAATAGGAATCTAACTATGCATTCCTATGGTGTGTTTTTGTTTTAATTCTTTTTTTTTTATGGCAGCAGAACTGCCCGGCCAATAGAAAACAGTTGGGCAAAGCTAGCTGTCGCTGCTAACTCTGCGCAATCGTTTTCTTTTTTTTCTCTACTATTTTTACTATTTTTCTATTCTGCTCGGTAACACATATTTACTCACTGCTGTTTGGCATCTATGAGAATAGGCCGAACCGCAGCGAGTAGCCTGCCGGAGGTTCGTCTCAGCCGATCCAGATGTTGGATCAGCTGAGTCGAACTCCTTCTGCACTTCGGGTCGACCAAACATTCTGAGCATGTTTGGCCGACCAGATGTTGGATCGGCTGAGTCAAACTGCTTCTGCACTTCGGGTCGGCCGAACATGCTGAGCATGTTTGGCCGACCAGAAGCCACACAAAGCCACCCAATGTACGGCTGATTTCAGCCGATATATGGCTGAAATCAGCCGTACAAGCCTGAAGTGAATAGCCGAACAGCGTTCGGCTCACTTCACTTTGGGTCGGTTATTCACTCGGTTGCCGTCGGCAGCTTAGTTAATAGACCCCTAAGTGTTCTCTTCTGAGTGGCTGCAAGTTCTCCATTAGGTCCCCCTCTGGTGATTGACAGCAGCAGAGGGCGGGTTCAATAGCTAGCTTGCTATTGGCTATTGCAAAGTGAAATAGCCAATAGGAATCTAACTATGCATTCCTATGGTGTGTTTTTGTTTTAATTCTTTTTTTTTTATGGCAGCAGAACTGCCCGGCCAATAGAAAACAGTTGGGCAAAGCTAGCTGTCGCTGCTAACTCTGCGCAATCGTTTTCTTTTTTTTCTCTACTATTTTTACTATTTTTCTATTCTGCTCGGTAACACATATTTACTCACTGCTGTTTGGCATCTATGAGAATAGGCCGAACCGCAGCGAGTAGCCTGCCGGAGGTTCGTCTCAGCCGATCCAGATGTTGGATCAGCTGAGTCGAACTCCTTCTGCACTTCGGGTCGACCAAACATTCTGAGCATGTTTGGCCGACCAGATGTTGGATCGGCTGAGTCAAACTGCTTCTGCACTTCGGGTCGGCCGAACATGCTGAGCATGTTTGGCCGACCAGAAGCCACACAAAGCCACCCAATGTACGGCTGATTTCAGCCGATATATGGCTGAAATCAGCCGTACAAGCCTGAAGTGAATAGCCGAACAGCGTTCGGCTCACTTCACTTTGGGTCGGTTATTCACTCGGTTGCCGTCGGCAGCTTAGTTAATAGACCCCTAAGTGTTCTCTTCTGAGTGGCTGCTGGATTGTCTGGATTGTAACACTTGTTGTCCACTAAGTGCTTAAGGGGGTCTACACTTTAACTGAACAAAATATTTTTCTGAATTACACTGGGTGGTTTAATAAGTATGGCAGTAAAACTGCAATTGTGATGTGCATAGCATATTAATTCTTACGAACCCTCCATGTTACTATACAAAGGGGCCTTCCGTGATTGTCATCTTTTATCATAAAGGGAAAACTCCCTTAGATAGTAAAAGGTCAAATACTTTGCTCCTCCATAAATTATTACAATAAAAAATATTTGCATTGTGGTTTAATTCTAAATACAGAACATCAGTTAACAGAGCATTCAGGTTTAACAGCAAATAATAACCCACTCCTCCCTTTATTATCCTTATTTGTGTGACTTGCCGTGGTGTACATGTCCTAATAGACCTTACTATGAGTTATATATTTTCATTTTCATGGTACACTGCTATTTATGACTGATATTTATGGCTGTACTGCACATTAGAAAATGAATTATGCATTACTTTGCTCTGGGCAGTGTAAGCCCATTGATGTATTAAATGGACAACTGTTAGTATTTCTATATTAAATATCCAGCTTTTGAAACCAAACAGCCTACTGTTTTAAATAACACTTATTTAAATAAGCATTATATTCATTTTTTTTATTTAAAAAAGTACGTTTTTAAAATGTTATAAATCAGATAAATGACAACTTATAATGTCTGCATGGAAATAATATATTTCCTTGTTTTATATTTACAGGCATAATTTGGCACATTTAGTGTTCTCTCTCTTGGGACATATACACACTTGAGAAATAGCTGTGTGCTTTGTATTCTTTCCTTGCATGCCAAAATGATCTCTGAAAGAAATGGAACAAACGAAAGATATAGGGGTCATTGATTCCCAAGGGAACTATATTGTTCTTTAACAAGGTATATGTGAAAATGGACTGTTCTAGGGAAGTAAAATGGGAATGAGCAGCTAGAACAGCAATGTTATAACTTTTTCACACACTTAAATGTGATAAGTGAATGAATTCATGAAAAGAAATGAGCAAATCAATGTGTCTGAACTTAAAATCTATACAACATTAAGAGCCACTAAATAAAATCAATTATCACTTTTCCTTACTTTTGTCATTGCTTTACAATGAGAACACTTGTGGTTATCATTCCAGTTTTGGCACCTAGAAAAATGCTCTGCTTGTGCAAACACCACGTTGTACTTCAATCTGATTGACAGCATAGTTCAGTTAGAGAAGAATAGGGGATGAAGAATGTCCTGGTTCAGACCTGTTTGGTTAGCTAAGGAAGAGAAAACCACACAAATGTTCTGTTTTAACTATGTCAGAAACAACTGACTGTTGTCAGCACAAAAATAAAAAAACAGTATTGTTTTATGGAATGGGTGGAGTTTTGCTATTTAGCCAGTTGATATGCAAACCAATCTAGTGGAAGTCTTTTAAAAATACAATTAAAGTGACACTAAACTCAGGAGGAAAATATTAAAAATGCATTCAAGTACCTTAACTAGTAAAAACATAGTGGTCACATACCAGGTATGACCTGAAGTGATGAGGGAGGCTTTCCCTTGTAGCTCTCATCTGAGCACCCCTGGAGGTGGTACAGGGAATGCACGGAACACGAGTGCGTGTGGCGGATGCAAGTGAGATGATGCGAGTCACTGGATGCAGGATCTTCTTGAAACCACATGGCAAGCTGGATAGCATCAGCTAATCGTAATTGGAATCAGATGGACTGGGTCAGCAATTGACAGGCAATGAGGTGCAGAAGCAACCTTGTGGGCAAGCAGAGCCAAATCGGAATGCAGAAGGGTAGTCAAAACAGGCAGGGTTCATTAGGCGGGAAGCAGACAAGCATGGTTCAGAGACAAGCCGGGTCAAATCCAAGATACCAGTAAACAGGGATAGCAATCATACAGGTGATGATTTTACAGCAGATAACAGCTGCCTCTAGCAACCTTAAATAGCCCGTCTGGTACCAACAGGTGAAAAGGGCGTGTGCACCTGCACACATGAGCGCCGTCCCCGACATGCTTGGGCGCACTTATGGCTATGCGCATGCATGTGCATGATGCAAACACCAATTAATGCAACAGCACGTGCAGCGATCTGTGAAGCACTTGTACTATAGATGGCAGCCAGACCTTCCTGACAGTAGCTTATTTGTATGTCACTCAAATCATCCCCATCCCTATGGTCCCTATCTGTTGTAAAGTAGTCACTGCTCCAAGCTCACTCCAGTGATGGACTACAATCTTAATAGAAATTAGTAAACTAAATGGGAGATTGTAGCCCATCACGGGAGTGAGCTTGGAGCGATGGCTACTTTACAACACACACAGTGACCATGGGGAACAAAAGTAGCCACCCTCCAGAAGGAAGGGCGGTGTCAGCCCAATTCAGGATTTGGATTTGGCTAATTTAGTTAGCGGTAGTATGTACAAACATTTATTATGAATGAAAATTCATTGCAGCAAAGTGACATTAGACAAAAGGAAAAAAACATTATTTTTAGAGTCCGCAGAAGAAAAAAAAAGAAAGCATGAGGTTCCCCCCCAATTTCCAGCAGGACAGGAAATGAGGGACGACTGAGCCCCCCGCACCATACCAGGCCTTGTTAGTAACAAAACTTTGTTCATACTACCGCTAACTAAAATTCGGGAAATAAATTTCGTTCATTGGAAATTCGTTCAGTGTGTGCCCTTCTTTAGTCATATGTTATAGTTTTTCCCAGCCCCTGTAACTCTCACTTTTGCTGGACAGCTTAATTGAATACAAATATAAAGAAACATATGAATAAAGATTTTTTTGCCTTTACTTCTGCGTTAAGATTACTATATTTTTGGCAAAAACTTTCTAACACTTACCACTTTATATGAACTCGACTTTCTTTGCTTTAAGCCCCTTCCTGAGCGCACTTATGGCTATGCGCATGCATGTGCATGATGCAAACACCAATTAATGCAACAGCACGTGCAGCGATCTGTGAAGCACTTGTACTATAGATGGCAGCCAGACCTTCCTGACAGTAGCTTATTTGTATGTCACTCAAATCATCCCCATCCCTATGGTCCCTATCTGTTGTAAAGTAGTCACTGCTCCAAGCTCACTCCAGTGATGGACTACAATCTTAATAGAAATTAGTAAACTAAATGGGAGATTGTAGCCCATCACGGGAGTGAGCTTGGAGCGATGGCTACTTTACAACACACACAGTGACCATGGGGAACAAAAGTAGCCACCCTCCAGAAGGAAGGGCGGTGTCAGCCCAATTCAGGATTTGGATTTGGCTAATTTAGTTAGCGGTAGTATGTACAAACATTTATTATGAATGAAAATTCATTGCAGCAAAGTGACATTAGACAAAAGGAAAAAAACATTATTTTTAGAGTCCGCAGAAGAAAAAAAAAGAAAGCATGAGGTTCCCCCCCAATTTCCAGCAGGACAGGAAATGAGGGACGACTGAGCCCCCCGCACCATACCAGGCCTTGTTAGTAACAAAACTTTGTTCATACTACCGCTAACTAAAATTCGGGAAATAAATTTCGTTCATTGGAAATTCGTTCAGTGTGTGCCCTTCTTTAGTCATATGTTATAGTTTTTCCCAGCCCCTGTAACTCTCACTTTTGCTGGACAGCTTAATTGAATACAAATATAAAGAAACATATGAATAAAGATTTTTTTGCCTTTACTTCTGCGTTAAGATTACTATATTTTTGGCAAAAACTTTCTAACACTTACCACTTTATATGAACTCGACTTTCTTTGCTTTAAGCCCCTTCCTGCTAGACATGTGTTGAGCCTATCTTCTCTTATACATTTCATTCATTGACCAGATTCTCTTTTACTAAGTTGTTCAACATTATCATTGCATAGTGTATTTTTATATTTTGCATCCTGCCTCTAATAAAACCTTTGTTTTATCTAATATCCTGCATACTACTTCTTTGATAGCTCTTTATTAACTCGTATTCTTCATATTTCATTCGGATTACCAGTTGTCTGCTAATTCGTGAAGTATTTACTTATATTTCACATGTTTAGTCATTATTTATAAATCATTTTCAATCTGTTTTAATGTTTAAGCTCTCCTGGCTTTCACATGCCTAATTTATGTATCTAGGGTGAGGTGTGTATGTGTGTTAACTGAAAAATAGGTTCAACAGCAAGTCTATTGCAGATCACTGTGAAAATATCACAGTTGGCTGCCCAGAATTGTTGGAAAAGGGGTTGCAAAATACACAAAATAAATTGTTGTAAATCTTTTACTAAATGAGCAGCAGCCTGATGTCCACTAATTATGTACCTAATTCTGTTGGAAAATCGCTTGATTAATCTCTTTTGCTGAGAGAGATTTATTAATTTTGCCACACAGCGAGGCAGTACAAAAGAGAAGCAATGAAACAGATTATAAAACAGATTTAGTATGAGACTGCAGCTTATTTCATAGATTTCACCTACTGCTGCTGAAAGCAACACTGTGCTAATATATAAAAAGGTTCTGAACATTTCTTAACATAAAGCTGTACTCCAGGCAAGCAGCTAAATACACTGATAAAATACATATAGAAATACATATGTGGGAGCTGTTTTACATGGCACTTACTTTTACTTACAGGTCTCCGTCCAACCCCTCTGCCTAGAGTTCAGTTTTTAAGAAAAAGTATGCATGCCATTATTTTTATCAATTTTACAGAAATCCTAATCAGTATTTGCAAATGGTTCTTCCAATGACATTCATGGAAACTGTGGGATACATTCATGCATGAGGGGCACACTGGCAGCTGAGTGGATTTCAAAGAAAGATCTGTGTGGCAGCAGGATGCTGTGCAAGGAAGACTGCCAGTGCAATGTGGTTTAGGTTAGGCTATCTTTACCATGAAAGTGCAGAGCCTGAAGGGCACTAAAACTGCACTGAAAGTCATAAATATTTGCAAAATGAATGCAGTCGGCTGTTCAAGTTTGCAAGTGGAGAAGTTGAAAATAGAAAATTTTTGAAAATCCTTAGCTAAATGAGATGCAACTGATTTGCACTAATTATGCACCTAATTCTTTCATAATATTGCTGGATAAATCTCAGTTATGGCTATGTATGTATATCATGTGGCAGAGGGAGGTTGTGCGAGTCATGCTATGGAATATATTAAACACATTATACACAGTTACTTATCTCAGTTGTATAATATTTTGTATTGCTTTTCATTTGTAAATAATAGTCATTTTCTGCGTACAGTGATGTGTAATTCATCCAATCAACAGGGTAATGAAAAAATGTTAGATCCTTAGAATCAGCGAATGCCAACACAAACAATGTTTAGTCAACACCTGCATTGGAAGCATGAATAACTGCAGCAAATTGTTTGAAAATTGCTCTGTTTCTTGTTCTCAGAAGTTTTAGCAATTAATTCTCTAGTCATATGAAGGTTTGGTTGCTGTAACCTATTACATTATGGTAATTTCATTGACAGAAGAGTAGTGCTCAGCGACCGTTTCAGATAAATAACTTTTTAGTTCCATCTAGTTCCATCTAGAATGGAAGCCGTTTTTTCTTTGTATAACGTACAGCAATATTCACAGAAATACTTGAAATAATATAATGCTAACAAGTGAGAGTCATGCTCACAATCAAATCTCACTTGTTTCAGACAACATATTAAAATGGGATTGTTATTGATCCTATAAGTGCTTTTATATCCCTAGGGTGGAAAATGGGAGTTATATAAAGTGTCAAGAAAGAAAATTCACTCTTTTGTACTAGTTTGTAAAAATAGCAACTATTTCCTATAACTGCCAATGAACCCCTTGAACCCCTATCTAAGTGGAAGATTGTGAGGTTGAATACTGAGACTATTAGCTTGGTCAACACAGAGGTGTGTGTGTGTATGTGTAATATATATATATATATATATATATATATA
>NW_017307376.1:95093-107761 GCF_000935625.1 Nanorana parkeri
ATATATATATATATATATATATATATATATATATATATTGTTTAGATTTGTAAATGTTTACTGATGAAAGATTTATCTATCCACCAATATTTCGTTTTTTTGTTCTCTCAATTTGATGCAAGAGGTCAAAGGTCAGCATCTGTTGCTGCCCCCAGCCTCAAACTTCCTTCATTCAAAGGACTAGTCAACAGTATTGTGTAAGATCACCCTACAACTAATCTTTCCCCATTACTGGCTTACCATGCCTTGTTCTGCACTGACTCTGTATGGGAATGGCTATCTTAGTAGAGGCAGGGCTCTCTTTCCTTATATCAGAACCTTCAGCAAGGAGAACAGTGAATGGCCCAGTAGGGTAAGCACCACATTTCACGCCAAATCTGGTAAGACTAGCGCTGAGAAGCAAAAGTTTCTTACACAGGAGTGCCTAGGCACCCTCACGTAACAGGCAGTGCACTTCTAGTTTACTGGAGGAATTCAAGACAAAAGGTAAAAGTTTCAGGTATTGCTTGGGCACAATTACCTTTCCAAACATTCCCTATAACATATCTCCACTTTTTGAGTTTAGGTTCACTTTAAGTATACTGAAGCATCTGCAACATCTTCTTAAACAAAATGATGTCTATTTTAACCCCTTCCCGTCTGGCCGTTGTAATTAAACGACCAGATGGGTCACTCTTGAATGCAAGTGGGCGTTTTTAAACATCTATTCTCACCCCATGCACGCACAAGAGGGAAAGCTGAAGCACTTTAAACAGCCAGCGATGGCTGCTTACATACAAGCGTTCGGGCGGTTACCGATTGCTTGTGTGTTGCGTGAGAGTGTGCTGCTCCCCTTTGCCACCACCATCAGCATGGAGGACAGCAGAGCCCGGGACCAGCATGGCAGGTCTGTACACTTAGATTAGCACATTGCCAGCTGCTGATCTCCGCTCACTGGACCCAGAAGTAATGTGTATCCCTGTAGCTGGAGAAGAAGCTGGTGAAGCAGATCGCTGCTTCAGCAGCTTCTTTTGGGGTCCCTAGGTGACATTAAGGGTCTAATAGACCTCTGATGTCTCCATAAAGAGGACCTGTCACTGTATGTGTGCTATCACATAGAGGCTTGTCAGAGGAATTATGTTTCATCTCTAATAAAATCCAACATATCAATCATAGGGAGATTAAACTGATCCCTTCTGATCAGGGGCATATCTGCCGTGAGGCAAACAAGGCGTTTGCCTTAAGCAGCAGATTTCAGGGGGGGTGGCAAAAATGTCACCCCAAAACAGTTAGGCAGCTGGGTGGAGTGACAGGACGGAGGCGGTGAGGAGGCCAAGGAAGCAGCGAGGAGGTGGAAGAGGCAGAGGAGATGGAGCAGCAGGAGTGGGTGAGGTGAAGCAGCAGCAAGGGGCAGGGCGAGACCGGGATGACGTCGGATCAGTAAGGGGCGGGGCCAGGGTGCCGTTGCACCGTAGGAAGCCAGTGATTCTCAACAGAACACCGGGTCACCGAAGAGCCATCGGACTGCGGAGGAGGCCAGGTCCTGCAGCACCAGTCCAGCAGTGGAGGAGGCCGGGGACCAAGCAGCAGGTAACATGATCACACTGCTGCTAAAGGGACCCTGCAGAGCCCAGCATAGATTCTGCACAGCCCAGCAGAGAGTCTTAGGTGAGCTGTACAGGATCTGTGGTGGGGTCTATGTTGGGCAGAGCCCACCACACACCCTGCACCGGTCTGCAGGGTCTCAGGGGTGTGTGTGCATGATCTGTGGTGGGCTCCGCAGGGTCTCGGGGGCTTTGCAGGTTCTGTGGTGGGCTCTATGGCAGAGCCCACCACAGATCCTGCACAGTCCCTTCTGAGATCCTGCAGATTAAGGGCCGGTGCACACCTAGATTGCAGCGCGGTGAGGAGTTGCCCATGTGTGCACCGATCGCGCTGTGGGTGCCATTATTTTCCAATGGCACCCCAGTCGCACCGGGCAGATTCCACCCGTGCTTCCGAACACGATTGTGGCTAAAGCACAAGTACCTTTTTTCTGCGATACACGACGCACGGCTGTTTTAGTTTTTAGGCTGTTTTAGTTTTGTGTTCAGAAGCATGGGCGGAATCCCTGGGGGAAACCACACGATCCGCTTTACGCGACTGGGGTGCCTTTGGAAGATAATGGCACCCACAGCGCGATCGGTGCACACCTGGGTGACTCCTGACCGTGTTGTTATCCGTGCGGAATCGTGCACGATTTCCGCTCGGTGGGGTGTCGCCTAGGTATGCACCAGCCCTTAGTGGGGGGTGCCCTAGTTTCGTTTTCCCTAGGGCAACCCCAAACCAGAATACACCACTGCTTCTGCATAGTACATATTATAAGCTATGTGCACTTATAAAATTGTAAGTGTCAGGTTGACAAACTTCTCTAGAAGCTGACAAAACCATTATTTGGGGTATGCTTGCCTCAGCCATGTGGTGAGTGGACTCGTTGCAATTAGGCAATTAGGCTGAAGCGCTGATATTGGAAATCCTACCCACAATCCAGGCATCAGAACCAGTGGGCCCAAATAACCTATGGCCACTTCAGAGAGCAGAACCTCTCCTCCCAGCAGGTAGGGTCACACCTCCTGAAATGATTGGTCAAAGGGCTAGAGCCCTTCCCACACCTAGGTCCCAATACATTGGGGAGCTGAAACTATGGGGTCCATTCAGTGAATGACCGACCTAAAGCGAAGTGAGCCGAACGCTGTTCGGCTATTCACTTCAGGCAGGTACGGCTGATTTCAGCCGTATATCGGCTGAAATCAACCGTACATCGGGTGGCTTCGGTTCGGCCAAACATGCTCAGCATGTTCAGCCGACCCGAAGTGCAGAAGGAGTTCGACTCAGCCGATCCAACATCTGGATTGGCTAAGCCGAACCTCCAGCAGGCTACTCGCTGCTGTTCGGTCTATTCTTTTTTTTTTTAATTCTTATTTTTTATTGAGCAGTGCAAATCTAAAACACAAATAAGGAACCAACATCAGTTCACAAACATCGGCTTATAGGTGGGCGCAGCCACCAATATCATGTAGAAAAGGCAGATACAGTGGAGAGAAGGATGATAGTTCGTACCGAGAGCGGCCAACTGTGGGCACTACCCGCCTACCCAGCCGCCTGGGATTGGGGGGTGCAACAAGACTTTATGCCGAGTCTTTCGAATCCAAGACCACATGTATCTAATGTACGGCTAGACAAATAAACGCTCAGATTTTAATTTTTGCGGGTCACCAGGGCCTAACCGGCCACCCACCAACCTCATAGACAGTGTAAAGGCACAGATTAGGAATACAACTAAAGAGGGGGAGTAGAGGGAACAAGGAGAGGGGGCAGAGAGAGGGAGCCAGGGAGGTTAAGGTAAGGGACTTCTCTAATGGTTCATCTGGTGAGGTCCAGGTATTCCTGGGAAGTGATAAACTCGTTCCAGTAATACCATGTACGACTTTTTTGAAATTTCGGTGTGATGTCCCGAACCTGTGTCCAAAATGACTGCAGGGACGGGCATGACCAGAAACATGGAGCATGCCTGCGGGGAAGGAGCCACACCTCCAGCAGAAATCACTGGCATCTGGGAAGATTCTCTTCAGTCTCTGGGGGGTGTGGTACCAGCGGGTCAGGATTTTGTATCCTGATTCCTGATATCTATTGCAGATGGATGACCTCAGAGAGAGCAGCAGCATTTTAGATTTCTCTTCTGGTGAAAAGGACACCTCCAGGTCCCGTTCCCACCCTTCCAGGAACGGTAGAGACATGTCTGAATCCGCCGCGAGTCTCAACTGATAGCAGAGAGAGAGGGTTCTAGACAGGGTCCCCGTGGCGATGCATTCCTTCTCAAAGCTTGTGAGTGGTCTAGTCAAAGAGGTAGGGCTGGGCAGGGATGAGAAGAAGTGATTGAGCTGGTAGTGGCGCCAAAATCCTAGCCGAGCTAGATTTTCGTCGGTCGCCATCTCGGTACTTGAGGGCCATTTGGGGCCCCGGAGGAAGTGTACGGCCCTGAAGTGTCCTTTTTCCCCTACTCCTAGAAACGCTGGGTCCTGAAGTCCCGGAGTGAAATCGGGGGAGCCTATCACTGGGAGGAGTGGGGAGGGGTAGGGGGAAAGGTGTGCAGAGTCAAAGAGTATGTGCGTGGTCTTCCCGGTAGGGCCCAGCGTCGGGTGGGATCGAAGAGCCCTGGGTAATTTGGGACACCAGGGAAGCATTCTAAGAGGGATCTCAGAAAAGGATTGCTCGATTGCCACCCATGGTTTCTGTGTATCCTGCCGACACCAGTCCAATACCCGAGCCAGATGTGCAGCCTCATAGTAATAGCGTATGTCGGGGAGTGACAATCCCCCACAGCGTTTGGGGAGGCGCAGAATGGAGTGACGCACTCTGGCCGGTTTGGAGCCCCACACGAATTACGAAATCAAAGATCTGATGGAGGTAAAAAAACTGGTGGGGATTGCGACAGGGAGTGCCTGTAAGGGGTGTAACAGTCTAGGTAAGACATTCTGTTTGATAACATTGCATCTCCCCGTCCATGAAAAGGCTATTCGGGTCCAGTCGTGAAGATCCATTTTAATCCTGTGTAGGAGGGGGAGAAAGTTTAAAGGATACACCTCAGCCAAATCAGTCGGGAGTAGGATACCCAAGTACTTGAGGGAAGTCTCGGACCACTTGAAGGGAAAGTGGTCCCGAAGGCGTTGCACCTGGGCAGAGGGAAGAGTGAGGTTGAGGGCCTCCGACTTTGACATGGAAATTGGAGAGCACCCCGTAGCGTCTAAACTCCTCAATTAAGTTTGGGAGGGAGATGTCCGGAGCCGCTAAGAAGAAGAGCAGATCGTCGGCGTACGCCGCTACTTTATGACACCGGGAAGCTGCTTCTATGCCCCGAATGTTGGGATTGGCACGAATCGTTTGTAAGAGAGGTTCCAACGCCAGGACAAAGATCAGAGGGGAGAGTGGGCATCCCTGTCTTGTACCGTTGGTAATGGGGAAGGCAGTTGACAGAGACCCATTAACCTGTACGCGGGCCGAAGGTCTGGAGTAAAGAGACATCACCCATGAGAGCATGTGCGGGCCCAGCCCCAAATGCTCCAGAGTAAGCCTCATGAATGTCCTGTCTACTCTGTCAAAAGCCTTCTCCGCATCGGTGGATAATAGAAAGGCTGGAGTGGCCCCTGACAGAGCAGAGTGGATGAGGTTCAAGGCTCGTGTGGTATTATCCCTTGCTTCTCGCATCGGGATGAAGCCCGCCTGATCCGGGTGTATAATGTCTCTAATATAGGGCAGCAGTCGTAGTGAGAGAAGCTAGGTATGTCCTGATCCGGGACAGTCGGTCCGTTATTCCCGCCGCAGTGCTTGGTTGAGGGAGATTGTAAAAAGAGGAGTAATAGGTGTGGAAGTTGTCCGCGATATCGGTCTATTCTTATAGATGCCGAACAGCAGTGAGTGAATAGCCGAATGCCGCTCAGCGGCATTCCGCTTGGCTGTTCTGCTCGGTCCCTCTGTGGGACCAAGCAGAACAGAAAAATAGTTTAAAAAGTAGAAAAAAATAAATAGAAAACGATTGTGCGGAGCTAGCAGTGACCGCTAGCTCCACCCAACTGTTTTCTATTGGTCGGCGGTTCTGCTGCGGTCAAAAAAAAGAAAAACTCTCCCAGGCACTCCGGGAGTCTCCCGCTCCCGGCCTCCAAAGAGAGAAACACTGCTTTTTCTTTCTTTTTGGCCATAGGAATGCATTGCTAGATTCCTATTGGCTATTTCAATTTGCAATAGTCAATAGCAAACTAGGTATTGTACCCACCCTCTGCTGCTGTCAATCAGTAGTGGTGGACCTGATGGAGAACTGCAACAGAGGGCGGGTGCAATGCTAGTTCGCTATTGGCTATTGCAAATTGAAATAGCCAATATGAATCTAGCAATGCATTCCTATGGCCAAAAATTTTCTTTTTTTTTTTAAATTCTGAAACGGCTCCGTGTCAGAATAAAGAAAAAAAGAGAAAAAGTGGTGTTTCTCTCCTTGGCGGCCGGGATCGGGAGACTCCCGGAGCGCCCAGGAGAGTTTGCTGTCTGGAGATCAGTGTCCCTGGTTAGCTGGTAACCAGGAACGCTGATCTCTCTGTAAGTGGCTGGAGGCAGCCGTAACATCACGGCTGGCTCCGCCCAGCTGTCAGAAGCAGGCTGTCGGCTAGCCAATGGCCGGCCACTCGGCCAGCTTCGGCTTTCAGCGCGGCTCAGCAGAGCCGAGGAATATGCGTTCGGCTTGACTGAGCCGCTCGTCCAAGTTCGGGAGCTGTACGGGCTATAGTGAATAGCCCGTTCAGCAGCCCTTCGGTTCTACTGAACCGAAGGGGTCCTGGGGCCAAAGCTAGCCGAAGGATCGGCCGAAGCTATGGCTAGATCCTTCGGCTGCTTCGTGAATAGACCCCTATTCTGCGTGCCTAGGGACATTAAACTATAAAATTAATAAGTGGCCTTCTGTGTGGTAAACTACAAATTCATACACCTAGTGAGATTGGTTCTTGTTACTAGACACTCACTACCAATCTGTATTAAATTGCAATGTGTGATTGCACATTGCATGCGGACTATTGTCAGTGTGTATAGGTTAGTAGATTTGCCAGAGAGGGATCTGTGTGTGTATGGAAAGCCTAGCAAACCAGTCCATGGAGGAATCGCAGGTAGTGGCAGACTACCATGAGTTGTGTGTCTGGTGTGTGTAAACAATGGGAAAGTGGTAACACAAGGATTCTAGGTTGTAGGATAGCTTGAGGAGTCCCAGAAGTGCTGCACATCCCTCAGAGTGTACCAGACTGAATGTAAAATTTGCACCTGCGTGGGTGTTCAGCAAGCTAACTTTGAATGAATTGTCCTCCAGTGGAAGGCTGTGGTACTACACGCTGTGACAATTGATTAACAGGAGTGTTTTTTCAGCCCAAAATAAGCACCCTCCTCCGGACGAGGAACCCACTCTGGTTAGTGAGTCATCGTGGGCGGGCTCCCTTTCCGTGACATCCTCCCATTCAGGAACTTTATTCTGTTTTAGTAGTGCTTGGAGGGTTGATCAGTTTCATTTAGTACAATACAGCCCAGCCTAAAAAAAAATAATAATTTTTTAACAGATTACACTATTTAGGCACAGGCTGACCTAAGTATATTTTCAAATGTTTTTAAAATTGAGACAGAATAAACTGCTCCTTTTTGCCAATTTGTAAAATGAGTGTTAGGGAATTTCATCTCATTTATCTGCAAAAGTGCACATAAAAATGAGCTGCTCTGGGAGATGATAGAATCAATAGCACCAGTAAATTAGGTGATCAGGGAGATTTCAATGAAGCAGAAGCCTGCAAACTGATTTTTCACGTTCTGTCAGAAAGTCAAAAACCTCATTAAGAAATATTATTACTCTACAAAAGTCACCACGAAAAATCCAATAATTTCAGGTAGTCTACCTTACATATTTAGTGAAAATTCGGTAGGAGATCTAACCAGGCCACTGCAGTAATGGCAGGAGGCATGATGCCAGACAAGGGTTAGTAGCAGTTCTGCAGAAAGCTCGAACAATTCAGCAGCCTAGAAATGTAAACTAAACATTGGGAAATGTTAAAGAAAAAAGACAACTAGCTTGTATAGTTGGACAGGCAGAAGATGTAAACCAAATATGAGGAAGGAGTTAACAATAGGACAGTTAGCTTTTTACAATTTAGTAAGCAGGAGGCATAATGTAGATATCAGGAATATCATATTCACAAATATAACCAGGGCTAAATAGCAATCATGTGTGGCAATTATTAAATACAATGTTGCAAAATCAATAATCTTTCTCTTTAACTTGGTTTCATTCACCACACAAAAAAAGTAAATTGGAAATGGATCCATCACCTTCAAAGAGGGAAATTATCTACAACGCTGCCTTTTGTGTTCTCCCCAAAATAATATCCCGCACCAATATGAGACCAAACATGTGAAAAGTGTACTGCAAACATTACAAGTTTTACAAAGCAAAATTGCTGTGATATATCACCCTCTAAGAATTTTAATGTGCTAATAATCGAAAACCCAACAAATAAACAATCAATGTTCAAATTTGCAATGTGAGCTTTAGACAATCAAGTGAATGATTTCAATTCCACCGAACAATTGTGATTTAAACCAAAAAAAATGTCCAAAAGTTCACACTTAATATACATAAAAGTGTGTATATCTTCAAACTTCCGAAACACATGTGAAAAAGGATTGACATTTTGATAATATCCTGCTTGCAGGCAGATTTCCAAAATATTTCTGTGAAATTCCTTTCCAATGAGCCACTCATCTTGTTTCTAGACCCCACACCTAGGTCCAGCGGTGTATTTAGGTTTCGTGCTGCCCTAGGCAAGACGAAACTCGCCCCCCCCCCCTAGCCTGCACAGCCACCGACCAGTCCTGACCTCCTCCCCCCTCCACCAGCCTGGAGATCCACTGGTCTCCCCCTGCACACAGACCCCCATCCCGATCCTGCACAGCAATTTATTTTTACTGTCCCGTTTTCTTCACTGACCCGATTGGCGCCGGTGGGGACCGGCTTCCTCTGCCCATGCCTCCTCCTTCTATGCACCTCCTCCTCCTGACGAGCCGCCCCAGCAAAGCTACGGGGACTGGACCCGCCTACTCCTCCTTGCCGTCTGTTCCGTACCTCCGCCTCGCAAGCGCCCGACACAAGCTGGACCCGCCTCCTCCTTCTCCTGCTCGCCGCCTCTGTGAGTTCATGAGGCAATGCTGTTCTATTTCGTGCAGCCCGGCTCGCCTTGCTGTTTTGGGGGTGGCATTTTTGCCGCCCCCCTGAAATCTGCCGCCGGAGGCAAACACCTTGTTTGCCTTGTGGCAGATACGTCCCTGCCTAGGTCTAGTACGGCCTGTCCCTCTTCAGAATAACGGGCAGGGAGATCAGCAAGGAAGAAGCTTTTTCTTCCCCAGATGATATCGCACAGCAGCCAGTCCATCAGTAAAACCAAGCAGAGACCCACATCTGCGAATTCTCCTGCTCAAACCCACTGACAGGTGCCCAATCTTCACTTCTTCCCATCACTGCTGTAGCTCTCCCTCTGTGTTGAGCTTGTGACTCTACCTTACGCATGTTACGTCTTTCCAAACTACGTCTTGGGCTCAGAAACACCACCACAACCTCACTCTAATAACACTGCAGGTAGTTATGGTGACTAGCTATACTCCCGGCCAATACCACGCCCCCCTATTGGTGCCACAATGGACACTAAGTACGGAAGGTCACCACAGCTGGGGCCGCTACACCCAAGGTAACCTGCAAGGATCATAGAGGTTTTTTGGGAAGCTGCATGCAAGCGGGATATTATTACAATTTCAAGCCTTTTTCACATGTGTTTCACAAGTTTGAAGATATACACACGTTTGTGGATATTAAGTGTGAACTTTTGGACATTTCATTTGGTTTAAATCACAATTATTCTGTGGAATTGCAATAATTCACTTAATTGTCTATAGATTACATTGCAAATTTAAACATTGATTGCTTATTTGTTCGGTTTTCGATTATTTGCACATTGGAATTCTTAGAGGGTGATTTATAACATATATTTTGCTATACTGTGTATGTATTATTTTTATATTTATTTATTTATATATCTATTTATTGTAGTATATATTTATTTATTAATCAATTCCATTATGTGGTTTAGGAGTGGGGTGAGAACAGCACATAAAGGCCTTGTTTACACCAAATGCAGAGCAGATCCGGTCAGGTTTCTGCACACGCAGTGCAGTGGGTTGTGCTGCGTTTTTGATGCATTTTTGATGTGTTCTGGGCCGTTTTTGGTAAAAAAAAAAATATATATTTTTTTTAAAGTTTAACACGGGCTTTCAGGGACTTGCATGCGTTTTTAATGTGTTTTGCGTTTTTTCATGCGTTTTTGATGCATTCCAGAGCAGATCCAGAGCAGGTAAAATAGGGCTTGCCGCAGTTTTTTCACCTGCTCTGGATCTGCACGCTGCGATGTGAACTGGAGCTCAAAATACCATAGGAATACATTGGACGCAGTTTTGATCCGGTCTGCACCTGCTCTGCTCTGCGCTTGGTGTGAACAAGCCCTTAATATATTTGTATATATTATATATATATTGCATGTGTTCTGAAATCCACATCAAATGTGCTCCAATTTTGTTTTCCACCATCACCTTCAAAAAGCCTCACTCACCAGATGGGATCAACCTCAAATTATAGGTCATATGCACCTCTATTTTTTTTTATAAAGCAGTATTACACTATTGGATTAAATTTTATGTTTCTATCCTTCCCACACTAATACAATTGATGGAATTGGAGTTAGAATGATAGAAAAGAGATCCCCTGTGAAATATTTGAGTGCTCTTATTTGAATGATCTTGAGATAATGGTGGAAATATGCATTTGACCTCTATAATTTAAGGTCTATCTCATCTAGTGAATGAGTGTTTTTGATGGTGGTGGTGGATAACACAGTTGGAACAAATCTGTTGTGGATTTCAGAACACATGTGGTGTTGTAGATAATTTTTCTGGTTACAGGTGATAGATAGTTTCCAATGACATTTTCTGTGTGGTGAATGAAACACACTTACACAGAAAGACTGTAGACTTTGCAACAGTGTGTTTATTCGTTTTAGCACTGATTTATTATTTAATGTTTGTTGTATATGTGGATATATTATCTTTATTTAATCACAGCTCCTTTTAACATTTTAAGGGTTTATAAAATGGTTGTTTTATTAGATAGCACAGTATTAGTATACTTCTAGTAGTAGTATATTAGATATATAGGTCAAGTATAGGTTAGTAACAGAATGGAAAGCAGGATAACTTCCCCAGAAACAAACAGTTCACCTGTGAGGAACAAATGTGTCCTGCACCTACTGACTTCATTTCAGTGTGTGTGCACTGGCTCCCTTTACTTTTCTATAACTGCAAATAGAGGCTTTTGTACTGTAGTTTTCAAGAGGTAGCACTGTGCTTCTTTTTATTCCCCCACTCCTTCTCCTCTTCAAACATCCAGTGTTCTGTTGATCTGGTTATTACCCACCAGCAATCTACTGGTAGATTCCAAATGACTTGACTTGTTGCCAAACCAAAAACTTTAGGAACTGGAATCTGGAAAAAGAAGTTAGGAATCAGACCACAGCAAATACAATCTTGGCTTTGGGGATACTGCACTTTGTAAATCATTATTTATCCATACTTGCCCTTCATGAAAGCACCTGCAACAGTACATCTTAATGGAGAACTAGACAGAGGCGGATGCTTGCCACATCTAGTGTATATCAGGCTCCAGAGACATGTCATAATATAAAATGTAATTATGTCTAAAGGTGCCCATACACCTTACGATTATCGGACGATAATCGTATGCGATCGACTTTTCGTCCGATAATCGTATGTGTGCATTGCAGTGTCCGACCGACAATACTGTACAATCGTACGACTTTTGACGGTCAAGCATGTTTGAAAACTTTGCTAGATCGTACGATTGTCGTAAGGTTGCTGGCGTTTCCGTCCGTCAAAAGTCGTACGATGTACACTGCGCTTGCGCTAACAAAAATACGGCAGATCAATTACCGCATTTCGTCCAGGTGCTTTTGGTTAATTACGGCTAAATGATTATTGCGATCATCGGGGCAGGATGGGGCTGCCGTACGAAAATCGTACGACTATTCGATCATCGGACGAAAAGTTTCGTCCGATAATCGTAAGGTGTATGGGCACCTTTATACTTTAGGAGCAGGGTTAAAAGAGAACTCTTGTCTAGTGGAAAAGCAGGATTTTACTTTGAAAACCATAAAATGCAATACATTAACACTTTTACTTCCTTTCCATAATGTTAGAGAAGCTAACATGCACTATAGAACCTGACAGTCTGAAATACTATTTGCTCTTTTTAATTAAAAAAATTGTTAGTCTATATAATGTTAATTAATTAAAAGTGTGTTATCCCTTATTTGTCAAGTGTAAAATAAATGCTAATTAATAATTTTCAGCTGACATATTTTTTTAACTAATCCCATATTTATGAATATTCCTGTTTTTTTAATGACAATTTACTAATGTTTTACCAATTATCCCCTTTCAGAATGAAGCAAAGCAGTGAACAATTAACAAATACAACAGTTTTTAGGTGTCTAATGTGTTAGACGTTAATCCCTAAACTGCGGATTCTGTTTGTCAGTTGCGCATATTAAAAACTTAGGGAGTTATTCACTAAGGAATCGAAGGATTAAGCTGAGCGTTTGGCTAATCCTTCAGCTGGCTTCGGCTGCTGGAAGCCTTCGTTTCAGCCGGACCGAAGGGCTCGTGTATGGTCTATTCACAATAGCCATTTTAAAAGGAATAAAATAGTCTGGGGTTCCCCCTAAAATTCCAATCAGACCCTTACCCAGGCATGCAGCCTAGGTGGTCAGGAAAGGGAGGGCAGCAAAGATGCGCTCCCCTTTCTCAACCACACCAGGCCACAAGCCTTTTAACATTTGAAGGGTACCTTACAAGGGAGGCTCATCACAAGCTCCCACCCCTTTTGAAAGGCACCTTGTCCCCATGTTGAGGAAAAAGACCACATCCCTATATCTGGTCCCCAAGAGGATGTTAGGGTTTGTGAGGGGGGGCACTTATCAGAATCTGGAAACCCTCTTAATAATAAGTGGGCT
>NW_017307376.1:108231-112307 GCF_000935625.1 Nanorana parkeri
TAAAATCAATTTTGCTTTACTGTGTATGTATTATTTTTATATTTATTTATTTATATATCTATTTATTGTAGTATATATTTATTTATTAATCAATTCCATTATGTGGTTTAGGAGTGGGGTGAGAACAGCACATAAAGGCCTTGTTTACACCAAATGCAGAGCAGATCCGGTCAGGTTTCTGCACACGCAGTGCAGTGGGTTGTGCTGCGTTTTTGATGCATTTTTGATGTGTTCTGGGCCGTTTTTGGTAAAAAAAAAAATATATATTTTTTTTAAAGTTTAACACGGGCTTTCAGGGACTTGCATGCGTTTTTAATGTGTTTTGCGTTTTTTCATGCGTTTTTGATGCATTCCAGAGCAGATCCAGAGCAGGTAAAATAGGGCTTGCCGCAGTTTTTTCACCTGCTCTGGATCTGCACGCTGCGATGTGAACTGGAGCTCAAAATACCATAGGAATACATTGGACGCAGTTTTGATCCGGTCTGCACCTGCTCTGCTCTGCGCTTGGTGTGAACAAGCCCTTAATATATTTGTATATATTATATATATATTGCATGTGTTCTGAAATCCACATCAAATGTGCTCCAATTTTGTTTTCCACCATCACCTTCAAAAAGCCTCACTCACCAGATGGGATCAACCTCAAATTATAGGTCATATGCACCTCTATTTTTTTTTATAAAGCAGTATTACACTATTGGATTAAATTTTATGTTTCTATCCTTCCCACACTAATACAATTGATGGAATTGGAGTTAGAATGATAGAAAAGAGATCCCCTGTGAAATATTTGAGTGCTCTTATTTGAATGATCTTGAGATAATGGTGGAAATATGCATTTGACCTCTATAATTTAAGGTCTATCTCATCTAGTGAATGAGTGTTTTTGATGGTGGTGGTGGATAACACAGTTGGAACAAATCTGTTGTGGATTTCAGAACACATGTGGTGTTGTAGATAATTTTTCTGGTTACAGGTGATAGATAGTTTCCAATGACATTTTCTGTGTGGTGAATGAAACACACTTACACAGAAAGACTGTAGACTTTGCAACAGTGTGTTTATTCGTTTTAGCACTGATTTATTATTTAATGTTTGTTGTATATGTGGATATATTATCTTTATTTAATCACAGCTCCTTTTAACATTTTAAGGGTTTATAAAATGGTTGTTTTATTAGATAGCACAGTATTAGTATACTTCTAGTAGTAGTATATTAGATATATAGGTCAAGTATAGGTTAGTAACAGAATGGAAAGCAGGATAACTTCCCCAGAAACAAACAGTTCACCTGTGAGGAACAAATGTGTCCTGCACCTACTGACTTCATTTCAGTGTGTGTGCACTGGCTCCCTTTACTTTTCTATAACTGCAAATAGAGGCTTTTGTACTGTAGTTTTCAAGAGGTAGCACTGTGCTTCTTTTTATTCCCCCACTCCTTCTCCTCTTCAAACATCCAGTGTTCTGTTGATCTGGTTATTACCCACCAGCAATCTACTGGTAGATTCCAAATGACTTGACTTGTTGCCAAACCAAAAACTTTAGGAACTGGAATCTGGAAAAAGAAGTTAGGAATCAGACCACAGCAAATACAATCTTGGCTTTGGGGATACTGCACTTTGTAAATCATTATTTATCCATACTTGCCCTTCATGAAAGCACCTGCAACAGTACATCTTAATGGAGAACTAGACAGAGGCGGATGCTTGCCACATCTAGTGTATATCAGGCTCCAGAGACATGTCATAATATAAAATGTAATTATGTCTAAAGGTGCCCATACACCTTACGATTATCGGACGATAATCGTATGCGATCGACTTTTCGTCCGATAATCGTATGTGTGCATTGCAGTGTCCGACCGACAATACTGTACAATCGTACGACTTTTGACGGTCAAGCATGTTTGAAAACTTTGCTAGATCGTACGATTGTCGTAAGGTTGCTGGCGTTTCCGTCCGTCAAAAGTCGTACGATGTACACTGCGCTTGCGCTAACAAAAATACGGCAGATCAATTACCGCATTTCGTCCAGGTGCTTTTGGTTAATTACGGCTAAATGATTATTGCGATCATCGGGGCAGGATGGGGCTGCCGTACGAAAATCGTACGACTATTCGATCATCGGACGAAAAGTTTCGTCCGATAATCGTAAGGTGTATGGGCACCTTTATACTTTAGGAGCAGGGTTAAAAGAGAACTCTTGTCTAGTGGAAAAGCAGGATTTTACTTTGAAAACCATAAAATGCAATACATTAACACTTTTACTTCCTTTCCATAATGTTAGAGAAGCTAACATGCACTATAGAACCTGACAGTCTGAAATACTATTTGCTCTTTTTAATTAAAAAAATTGTTAGTCTATATAATGTTAATTAATTAAAAGTGTGTTATCCCTTATTTGTCAAGTGTAAAATAAATGCTAATTAATAATTTTCAGCTGACATATTTTTTTAACTAATCCCATATTTATGAATATTCCTGTTTTTTTAATGACAATTTACTAATGTTTTACCAATTATCCCCTTTCAGAATGAAGCAAAGCAGTGAACAATTAACAAATACAACAGTTTTTAGGTGTCTAATGTGTTAGACGTTAATCCCTAAACTGCGGATTCTGTTTGTCAGTTGCGCATATTAAAAACTTAGGGAGTTATTCACTAAGGAATCGAAGGATTAAGCTGAGCGTTTGGCTAATCCTTCAGCTGGCTTCGGCTGCTGGAAGCCTTCGTTTCAGCCGGACCGAAGGGCTCGTGTATGGTCTATTCACAATAGCCATTTTAAAAGGAATAAAATAGTCTGGGGTTCCCCCTAAAATTCCAATCAGACCCTTACCCAGGCATGCAGCCTAGGTGGTCAGGAAAGGGAGGGCAGCAAAGATGCGCTCCCCTTTCTCAACCACACCAGGCCACAAGCCTTTTAACATTTGAAGGGTACCTTACAAGGGAGGCTCATCACAAGCTCCCACCCCTTTTGAAAGGCACCTTGTCCCCATGTTGAGGAAAAAGACCACATCCCTATATCTGGTCCCCAAGAGGATGTTAGGGTTTGTGAGGGGGGGCACTTATCAGAATCTGGAAACCCTCTTAATAATAAGTGGGCTGCTAGATATCTGCCTCCCCCCCCCCCCAGGAATGAGTTCTGGGTACATTAGCACCCCTTATTACTAATCTCCAAAATATTCAAAAGCAAATATAACTACAAAAGCAAGATACTTGCACCTTGAAAAAGTCCTTTATTTTAAAAAGAAAAGTGGAAATAATATCCCACAATATTAATCCAGAAACAATCATGTTTGTGGATAGTAGTGTTGTCGTTGCTGCCATGATGATCCGATGATAGTACCCTACCACACTACTCTCGCTGTATAACAGTCAGATGCCTCTCTGCTGTAAATGAACCAGCCGGGGATTCTGGGTGATGTCATTGACCAGCAAATTTTTATTTCATAAAGCTGATTTTTTTTCTGTGTTCTTTCCCTCAGCAATGATCTAATTCACAGCACAGCTGTGTAACATATATTATTAAGTGACCTTGGGCTATCTAAAAAGAAAAATGTGAAGAATCAGGCAAATAATATAAACCAACCAATTGTGGCAACAATGAATGGGGGGGGGGGCTTTACTGTTATGCCACCTAGCTGTTAAATGCTTTGATCTACTTGCCAGAAATCTCCAAGGAAGTTTAGTCACAGAATATAGTTCTATATCTGGGGTTGGTTTCGATCAATAAGCAAATATCAGCAAATCCTTGATATGTCCGGACACCATCAATGAAACCTCACAAAGGTCAATCCTAGCGTCAGAAAAAGTCAACTGACCAATCGTCTATGTCGCCCCAACTTGCGAGCAATAGCTTGTGAGGGATAATAGTACTTATCTGTCTTAATTTTATCCTGGGATCCACTGAAGAAGTGACTTGTGGGAGGGTCTCTTCACTGACTCCTTCTGGTTATTTTCTCTCATCCATTTTCTTGCTCTGGATCCGAAAGGTCAGATGAAGCAACGATTCTTCCTTCACCTCCCGTTAGCCCCTCATGTATCGGGTAGATGTAATATCCGTCCACCGGGGTTTGTC
>NW_017307376.1:112526-113608 GCF_000935625.1 Nanorana parkeri
GTGCGACCAATGGGGGGGGGGGGGGGGGGGCTTTACTGTTATACCACCTAGCTGTTAAATGCTGATGTGATCTACTTGCCAGAAATCTCCAAGGAAGGTTAGTCCCTTGAAAAAGTCGAATACGACGAAATGCGTCAAGGATAAAGGATAGCATTGGCCCCGTTTCTCACAGATCATCATGCTTATATGGCAGATTGTTGTATTATTCAAAACGCTTTTACTCTTTGAAATCTTGTAAGTGCGGTATTTACTTTGTTTATAATAAATGTTTTAATTGCTGCACTTAGTAGTTTTTCCCTTCCTTTCTTCGTTCAAAAACTCTCCCCCGGCTATCTAGACAAACCCCGGTGGACGGATATTACATCTACCCGATACATGAGGGGCTAACGGGAGGTGAAGGAAGAATCATTGCTTCATCTGACCTTTCGAATCAAGAGCAAGAAAATGGATGAGAGAAAATAACCAGAAGGAGTCAGTGAAGAGACCCTCCCACAAGCAGGGCCGGACTGCGACTAAAAATAGGCCCGGGCATTTTAGACTGAGCAGCCCAATCACGTGACCACCAACAGGCCCCACCCCTCACAAAAGGGGGCGGAGCCAAACACAGAAGCACAATCGAGGGGCAGGGCCGGCCACTAGTAAGTACCGGAGGGCTACAGCTGACACACAAGCCTTGCTACAACCAATACACAAACCTTGCAACAATGTAGGAATCTTGTTATAGAGAATATCTGTAAAAAATAAGTCAAGGCAACTGGACTTGCTGTATTTTTCTTGAAGACGTTTCACTGGTTATCCGACCAGCTTTCTCAATTCAGAAATTTCTGAATTGAGAAAGCTGGTTGGATGGCCAGTGAAACCTCTTCAAGAAAAATACAGAAAGTCCAGTTGCCTTGACTTATTTTTTACAGATATACCATGTGACCGGGATCAATGAACCTTCACAGACATATTACTATAGAGAATCGGATCTCACTGGCCCCCCAACCCTCCTGGCATTCTCTGCACTAAAGTAGCTTACACTCTAATGTCCCCCGCACAGTCACACACTATTATTATACATTTATAAAGCTCTGACATAT
>NW_017307376.1:113671-133193 GCF_000935625.1 Nanorana parkeri
CTGTAGGTTTAGGTGCGATTAGGGATTCCTGCATCAGAAACTTGCGTTTTACTGCAGAAGAAATCCCTAATCTGGTGTTTACAAGTGACAGCGGTCACCTATTCAAGTTAATGATCAGGTGACAGCAGCTCCATGTAAACGCCTGCACACCGCATGTAATGGAATGTTATATAATTACATGCGTCCAGGGAGAGTGATTGATTCCTAGCGGAATGTAAACATATCATGTATCTTTACATGCAACTGCTGTCACCTGATCATTAACTTAGATGACAGCTGCCATTTGTAAATGCCAATTTAGGGATTTCTGTTGCAGGAAAACGCAAGTTCCTGAAGCAGAAATCCCTAATTGCACCTAAAATAAAGGTGTGAATTCAGCCTAATACACTTCTACTCCCCAAACTCCCTCCCCCCCACCACCACCACACGTAAAAAAATACAACCCCTGTACATATATACATACATACATACATACACACACACAACCCCAGTCCGTGCCCCCTCCTCTCCCCCAGACCTTACCAATCATTTCTTCACAATCCTTTCGGCCAGTGTTCACTGAAAGAGCGCTGGCCAAAAGGATCAGAGTGTCGTAGCAGATTCAGGTACACGGTCTGCATCCGACAGAGATGTAGACCATGTACGCACCTGCGATCGTTCTGTAGCTGCAGCGGCCGGGAGGAGAGAGCGATCCCCTCCGCCAGCTCATCTGACGGCACCATCTCCCTGCCCCCGCACCATTCGGCGGCCAGCAGCTTCGGGCATAGGGGCCGGGACGGGCCGAACACAATCAGCCACCTTGTGGAATCTGGCCTTGGGGCGGCAGGGAGAGTAAATCCCTGACCATACACATACCTTGTCCTTGCAGTCTTCTCTCCGTTAGCAGCGGGGGAGGGGCGGCGATTTGCATATGAATGAGCCACAATATTTACATATGAATGGGTCGCGGCGTTTTGATATGCAAATTACCGTGGCCCATTCATTTGTTAATATCTCGGTACCGGGACAGTGCAGGCTGCAGGAACAGCACTAGCAAGCTCCGGAAAGAGCACAGAGTAGAGAGATCTAGGGGAGGAGGTGTTTCTCTGGCCTCCCCCACCAGCGCCCTCTAGTGTCTACTGTGTGGTAGTGCCGGCTCTGCTCGCTACCACACAGTAGACACTGCCCTGCACAGATGCGGCCATCGGGCTTAGCGGACCGGCCCGAACACAATCAGGTTGATTGTGTCCGGCCCACCGGGCAAGTGCCCGGTTTACCCTATGGCCAGTCCGGCCCTGCCCACAAGTCACTTCTTCAGTGGATCCCAGGATAAAATCAAGACAGATAAGTACTATTATCCCTCACAAGCTATTGCTCGCAAGTCGGGGCGACATAGACGATTGGTTAGTTGACTTTTTCCGACACTAGGATTGACCTTTGTGAGGTTTCATTGATGGTGTCAGGACATATCAAGGATTTGCAGATTTTTGCTTATTGATCGAAACCAACCCCAGATATAGTACTATATTCTGTGACTAACCTTCCTTGGAGATTTCTGGCAAGTAGATCAAAGCATTTAACAGCTAGGTGGCATAACAGTAAAGCCCCCCCCCCCATTCATTGTTGCCATAATTGGTTGGTTTATATTATTTGCCTGATTGTTCACATGATCGTTTTTTATATTGTTATATTCCGTCATATGCTATATTCTCAAGCTTATAAGCTGTATAGAAGATCCCATTTCAAGTTTAAACTAGAACTGTCCCAAACTGATATGTTCACCTCCGGAAGATTGGGGGAAACAACACACAGGCACAATTGTTGCTAATAGTTTTTTATTTTACACCAGAAAAGATTTGCACATTAAGAGTTCACACAGGTTTTTCAGAAATAATTTATAGAAGGAACAAATGCATCAATTTTATTAACCCACAAATGTAAGTGAACATATGTAGATAGCCCACGGTCACTTATTAATATGTGTTACACAGTTGTCTCACAGATCACACAGCTGATTCATCTTATTTGTATTCATTTATTTACTATTTATTTATTTCCTCACTTCACATACCAAGCGCAGCATACTATAGATTTCACTGTGGTTCTTGATTGCACATTGCTGCAGCTGGTAATTATTTACACACGGTTTTCTCTCCCAGTGCAACTTCTTGTTATCTTAATTCACAGCACAGCTTATATATTGAAGTAGTGAATCTTCTATCAACTTAAGAGGGGGGTGTGGATACACATTGGCCATGTTTTTTCTACTACAGACGTAGTCTTGGTAATGGCACTGGGGTTACTTTTCATTTAAAGAGTTGTTGATTGACTCCATTAAAATGAAACGGATCTATATTGTATGACTAGGGTACATATAAATGGTCCTTATCAGAGTTATTTTGTAAAATTAATATTCATTACACATTCAAGGGAATGAATCACCCTTAGGTTGCTTAGCCTCTGTGTATTTTGCATATTTGGAAGTACAGTGCATATATCCCCTGAGCTAAAGTTCAATTCCAGTAACTGACAAGTGTCTAATCTACAAGAGTGATGAAAGGAATCTATGAATGAGTAAGTAGGTTGCCAGCTTTTGTCAGAGGGGATTGTGAATAAAGTGCATCCTTTGTCCATCGATTAATTTTAATAGTATACCCTGAAAAGATTTAACAGTCTCATTTTACTTCTCAAGAAGGAATTACCAATGATAACTTCACTTTTATTATGTGGCAAATTACCTTTTTTTGTGTTAGGGCTTTCAAAATTGTGTCTGCTACCAAACAAAATATCTCTGAGTGAGTGAGTTTTCAGTGTGTAATTTAAAACATTCAAAATCATAAAAGATATTTTAGCTTTCTATACTTCTGATTTGAGATGGTGACTTGAATTTATCACAGTTACTGTGGGCTCAACATAATCTGAGGGTTGAATGTTTATCATCTGTCTGTACTCTGTACAGAACCATCCCACACTGTAAAATTGTTCTACAAGAAAAAAAATGTTGTTTTCACATAAATAAATATAGCGTTCTTTTTGTTATAACTAGTAGATGTGCACAGCATAAAACTTAGTTAGTTTCGGACAAAACAAATTAAAAGGGAAAAACCTTTTCGTTCATTTCATTTGATTAAACAAATAATTATGCTGTTTAGGATTTGGAGGTAACGAACCTTTGAATTTGGAAACACACAAAAAAAAAAAAAGATGCGCACCGCAATCTTGAGGGCTGGCTGACATCATACGCATGTATGGGTGCCGCCATCTGGGATGCAGCAAGATGGCGGTGCCCATATTAAACCAATTAATATTTGCCTGAATATATTTGTCCTCTATTAGGGTATATAACAATTCATTATTTCGGATTCGGGTGAACCACCGAATCAATGGAATTTGGTGATTCAGCAAGTTTGTCCAAATCAGAATGCACATCTCTAAAAAACTAGTTTTTTTTTTTTTAATAAGTGGGTAAACAATCAGCTAAGGGCACTGCATAGCCACCAATCAAAGTCTACTAATGGCAACAGAAGCTGTGCATTCTCTGTGAACATGCATCAAAGTGCACTCTTTTGTGCGTGCTTGACGCGCATTCCCGATATGCCTGTGTGAACGGGGACTTAGAGTTGCCTCCTAGTATGGGTGACATTTTATATATATATATATATATATATATAGTCATTTTTTTCATTCTTTGTTGTATGGTGCAGTTGATCTCCCGCAGCTTTCTTGCAGCCACTTCCTGTCTACATTAACGCACTCCAGTGAGGGATGAAAGGCATTTCTCAGGAAGAACTCCCTGATGGTGACAACAGTGTGTGTCAAAATAGTCACTTGTCATACTTACCCAAGTAACAATGCAGAAGCACAGGTACAGAGTATTGTCACTCTATAGCAAGAAGTGCCTCAACTTAGACCTTCAGCAGGTATTAAATTGCATGCCACAATTTTAAAAATATTGAGCGTTCCTTTAAAATTTACTTTAACATGTCAAACTTTATATAAAAGTTCAGTGATTGGTTTTACATACTGTATACTTTATAGGGCTTTCTACTTTCAGCAAAAGCTTTGGAAAATGTATAATAATAATACTCAGTATGTAATACGCAGGATTTTTGCCACCTACCAAAACCTTTAACCCATCAGTCAAAACAGGTGTCACAGTACTCAGCAGAAACGTCAATCTCAAATGATATTTGCTAAATAATTTATGCTAAATGTGTTTGCAGTGTAATGAGTGTTTACCACTGTATTCAGTGAATGCCCTGTATTCCCCCATTCTCCACCTACAACGCTTGCTGGACACACTCCAAAAAGGGGTGTCCCTGGAAAGTTCTTTTAAAACTTAGCAACTATGGTATATGTATAGGGTCTTAAAAAAAAAAAAAGTTGGAGGGAGTGTTTCCAGGGTCAGGTGGGCAGCAGGGTTTAAAAGATGAGATTTCACTTTAATGTAGATAAAATAACATAAATATGATATAAATGTTGTTATTGTTTTTGGTTAATACAGATATTTAGTGAAATATATACTTTTTACAAACCAAGCAAGAATAATTAAACTAACTTGGCAGCTTTGGCTTACTTGATATCTGGCCTGAGCTTGATACTCTAAAGTCCCACCCACCACCTCCTTGAACAAAGAGTGTACCTTAATGGTAAGTAGTGGTCATGGCACTCTCATTGGACCAAGGAATGCTAGGTGGCGGCCATGACGTGAAGCTTAGGTCAGGGGTAAGAAACAAATCAAGGTAACAAAGTCAAAAAAGGGAACTGAGTAGTACATAAAATAGGCTTTTCTGGCTAACAAAGGTAATATCAGGCATCTTGTGACAGGAAAGAGTTTTACTTTTAAAAGGTTAAAATTGTTGACAGATTTGCAATAAAAAAACTTAGCTGTCTCCTGGTAGCCCATCCACTGTGCACCCTGGTCCCACTGCTGGTTCACAGCTGCCCACTGATTTCAAATATTTGAACATCTACAATAAGAAAATATTGGGTTAATGAAATATAGACAACACTTGACAGGGCATTTTTCATGAAAACAGCCTTGACACATTGTTTTGCACTATAGCATACTTAATCAAAATGGCTGACAGGTTAACTTTATATATTATGTGTTAATCTTCCAATAGTGTCACTAGACAGGTACATGCCACTCTGTCACTACAGAGCACTGACGTTGCTTAAAGTTTTAAAAATTGAGTTTACTCCACCATTCCACCAACCAATTGCTCAAACCAAACCACTGCATATTTGTCTGCACTTTGGTAAGCTTGGTGCTGCCTTGTATACCTCCTTGTTCCTATTTGTACCTGCCTTCCTTTTTCCAAAATCAGTCAGGCACATCAAATAAAACCCCAATATAAAGATACTGCTGCGGCAGTGTTCCTGTTTTGTAAATATTTTTAATGGTACTTTGTGCCATCATTAATCACAATCATGGTGGATTTGAGACTTCTGTGCTCTCACTCAGTTCCATAACATAACAGTAATTCATTACATACAGTGGTTGTCTCTAGGACAGAAAGACATGGACAGCAATAAAAACATTGTCAGAGGTTCTAACCCTTCCTCGCTCTACTAAATATGTTTTTTTTTTGTCTTTGTGGCATTTGGAGATATTACCATCGCTCTCTATCGATGGCCTGTCTCCCCAATTGGGTCATAAACAGCAGTTGAAATCTAAAGAGGTTTACTGATGTAAAAAGATCATTACCTGCATATACTTGTGTTTCAAGTCAAATCAAGTCAAGATTTGTCAAAATAGTATTTTTTTTATTTTTCAGTCATATAGTTTTGGTCATTTTGTGCACACTTTCGAGAACACGTAGCATAGTCAGAGGAGAAAGAGTCACACATCAAGCTCAGATAACACAGTTGAGCTGGAGGAGAACCCAGAATGCAGTTGGAGAAAAACAGATGGTGGGGTAGGAGTAGATGAGAATAGACAGAGCAGCGTAAAGGATTCCAGTGACTTAAAGCATATCTCTGAGGAAAAAAACACTACCCTTGCAGTGGGGCTACCACTAGGAATTTTAAGGGGGGAACCCCACCCCCAAACAATATGTGGAAAAAACGCTAAAATTCCTACCAGACCCCTGATCCGAGCACAGGCCCAACAGGGCAGGAATGGGGGGACGATAGAGTGACCCCCCTCCATGTGCCCTCGGCATTGGGAGGGTGTCTTTCCCACAACAATGACCCAGTGGCTGTGGGGGTCTGTGGGCAGGGAGGCTTATTTGCATCAGGGTCACCCCATAATTAAGGGGCACCCAGATGCCACCCCCCCTTTTGAATGAGTAAGCGGTACTTGTACCCCTGCTCATTCACTAAAGGGGTAAAAATAAATGTAAATAAACACACCACACATTTTGAAAACGTCCTTTAATTGAAAAAAAAAAAAAACAGAGTCAGTTTTTGACTATTGCTTTATTTTTTTAAAATGGATCCATCGCTGTAATCCATCGTCAATCACAATGAACAACTCCTGCCAACTCATTGGAATAAAAAAAGTCCACTGCACCCCGACCCGTCTGAACCCGACAAAGACTCACTGCAAAATGACAGCACCGACCCGAATGTAAATAAATAAGTGGAGCGAGCCGTGAGGTCACAGTGCCTGTTCCGCCCATTGTTGACATTCTGAGCTGTCATTCATATAACAAAGGCAAAGTCTTTCCAAACAGCATTCGGGAGCTCCTTTCCTGAGCACTTGCTGTGTATTTACACTGGAGATTAGAAGGCTGGACAGTGTCCGCAGTTGTTACTTGGGGGGAGCAAAATTAGCTACAGAAAGAAAAAGTGTTTTTTCTGTGAGTGTTGAGGATTAATAATTTCACAGTGTCAGCAGTTACTTAGACCAATGAGAGCTTGTTTTAAAGCTTATTTACTAATTGTTTACAATATGTGTAAATATGTGACTGTCCATAGCTTGCCTACAGTTTTACTTGAAGTCATGTTGCATAAGATTTTACTGGATTGGATTTAAAGTGTATGTAAATGCGAACAATTACCTTCTCTTATTTTCTTTCTTTTAGCCTATTAAATATACAGCATAAAGATTTTTTATACCTGTTTAAAAAGTGCAAACAAATCCCTATTGGTCATTTCGGAAATCCAGGACTGTCCTGTGTCCTTGTGCACACTTCCAATGTTATCTCAATAAAAGTAATTAGCTATCCTAGTTGTTATCTTGAAATTGCAGAATGATTAGTTGCTATGTTGTTGAAAATAAGAGCTCAATTTTACCATTTGCGCAGCCTGATCACAAGACAAGGCAATTTGCCTCCTCATCGGTGGTTACAGTTCACACCACTACATTCCAGGGGTGTGCGCTTACAAAAAGTACGGCATACAGTACTTTTATTAAGCTCACTGTACTGAGACGTGGTACAACTGCGATGCACCGCGGTGAGTCTATAGAACTTAATGAAATGTCACTTGTGACATTTCAATAAAGTTCTAACAAAAAAAGCAACTGTGTGATGCGCTCGATCAAGCATATTGACACTGACTGGGCACACGCACACCAGCAGCCTTGCACTTGACCGTGGCTCCTGGTGTGAACAAGCCCTAAGACAGGGGGTAGGTTTGAGTAGTAGCAAAAGACAACTAGGCCAGGCAATTTTCACAGATTAACAGGTATTTTTCTGTTCTTGCAAGATCATTAAAGGGATAAAACATGGGAAAATGTGCATGAATTGTGCAGACGTAGTGCATATATTTATTTTTATTCATTTGGACTGACATATACTTTAAGGAATATTAGTTAGTGAAACAATGCTGTTTTCCAATATAATAACAGTATTCTTAAGAATTGTATTCCTGCCTGGAATTCATCAATTCCAATAGGCTGTAAGTCAATGAAGCAATGGATTGTAATGTGCAGATAATGATATATTAAGCTGTACATATACCAATACAATACGCTATACTTAGAAAGACAACAGCAACAGAGAGAATGAACAGATGACCCCTGTATGCTACAATGCACAGTCTCTCCATGTATCTGTCTTTTCCATATGTGATATAATATGTACTGACTAACTACAAATGGAAATGTTTTTTTGAGGGGGAATTACTTCTCCTTAACTAATCACAAACACAGCAGAGATGGCCACGATGCACTGAAAACATAAATGTCATCTTTCAATGTGTCAAAAGTAAAAAAAAGGGTGTTGAAAAATTTACTAACCAGGGAACTAATTAGATGAGCACAGAGCTCAAGAACAATCTTCTCTTTTCACTTGTGTTATACAGTATATTGTAGTATATGGTACTGCAGCCTAATGTGTACTTCAGGAATAGGGGTACTCACAGAAAGAATGAGTGTAGCAGGTACATTTGTTCTTAACCCTTGCAGTGGGGCTACCCCTGCATTGCAAGGGATATGTGCTCATTTTGGTCTAGGGCTGAAAATAACAAAGTTATACTCACCTGATCCTCCAAGCCGACTTGCTCTCTTAGTCCGGTCCCTGGAACATCTCTCTTAAGGCCTAAGGACCCTGAGTGATTATGTTCTATATACAGTGTATAGGTGTAATGTACTCACCCATTCTGTGGTCGGGAACAGAGTGAATGAGAACTCCGGCCCTGCCTACTGGCCAATCACAGCAGGCAACGTCACTCCTCTTCTCCCTCTCCAGTCAGCTGCATGTTTTTAGTCGGGTGGTTTGATGTACTCGATGTTCTAGTTTTCTTGTGGATGCCGAGCACTTCTACTACCGCAAATACTGCTCTCCATCCTGATAAGCCTACCTGGCCTCTACGCTTTGAACCAGCTGCATATTGGGGGAACCCTCTAGACACCAGCCTGCTTCACCTCACTTCGCTGTGCATTAATGTGCTTTAAAGCACACCTACAGGGATTAAATACCAATACTCATCACTAAAGGCATTTTAGGGGTTTCCAACATTGCCCGTCTAAAGAGGTTCTTGTGACCCTGCAGTTATCAGATTTGAAGTTCTTGTGGTATTAAAGCTGTGTATGGCTACTATACGTAAGTATACATAAGAAGGTGATTTCCTTTAGAAGCTTCTTTATCATCCAATCCGACAGCTCAAGATCTTCTCATTAGCTATCCATATCCATCTAACATGATGATAAAAATGACTTTTACCCATTTACTGCCTGCCAACCCTCCGGATGAATGTTGTGGAGGTTACAAATCATCACAGTCACTAGTCAAGCCATTTGCCTAAATTCTGAAACCCAATAGCTATGCCATATCTTCGTTTCAAACTTGGAAACAGTTTTTCTTCAAAGGATGCTGACACTCAAGCTTTTATAAAAGGACTGAGCCTGACATTGGAATGTAAATGCATTCGAGCCCTGGCTGTTCTCATTTACACACTTATGCTTGCAAACCTGAAATGTTCTGTTTCCTGGATTGCATATCAGAATGAAGCTAGTTCCAGCCAGGCATTAGAAGGGGAAACTATTGCCATGGCTTTGTAGATGCCTAGTGGCTAGTGCTGCAGCCCACTGCTGTCCCTCTGCATGAGGAGAAAAGATTTTTCCTTTAGCTAAGCTTTGGAGTAATAAAATGCATCAAAATGTGGTATCTTATATGGCCAATGTACTGTGAGACAATAATTAAAATCTGTTGCCTACACAGTTAGGATCAGATTGGAATTACATACTTTGGCTGGAGGAGAATTGTAAAATGCAGTTTCTTATGCACCTACCCTGACCTTAGAACACCTTGGAGTTTGGATAGGGCATCTCAGACAGTAGATTTACAGGTGTTCCATTCAGAAGTCTGGAGGACAGATGGTCTACGCCAAGCTATCCAAGTCTGCTTGGGGATGTAATTGAAATATTCAGCAAACAGAGCGACAGATCCAGTACAATATTACGTTAGCTTCAGCATTGAGGGAGAATCAGGGAAGATGTGCTGCCAATACAACAGGCAGTAGAGTATAACTGAAGGACAAGCCAGAGTCTGAAATGCAAGGAAATGTTTAGTATCAAGGGAAAGGGTATAAAATGAGTAAAAACTGTAAGCCAGCAGTAGGTCAGTGGAAGAAGTCCTTGTGAATTATGGTTCAGCCAAGTTCAATCAGGCTGGGTCAGCTTCATGAGTCCAAGGACAGGCGTGCAAAGAAGAAGGCACTATGAGTCAAAAAGCCCATGATATATTAAAAGAACACTCAGCAGGGAAGAAATCCCCGGTCATCTCTAAAGAAGGTTTTTTTTTTTTCTTGTGTTCTGACATCTTAAAGCATATATCAGACTTCATGCTGTGTGCATATGCCAGTCCATATGCTTTTGCATGTAAAGATGAAGGGTCCCTCTTTTACTGTATTGTACAATGTACATGAACTTTTTTGGATGATCCCTCCAATCTCTGAAGTGATAATAGTGCAGATTATATCATGCAATTGTTAAATATACCCATTCCCCTTGAAATAATAAAAATGACTTTATATATATTATTATGATATGTCTTTCTTTAGGTAAAAATACACAACAAAGGTTAATCCGCTATTAAATCACTCAGTAGCTTTTACTTCTTTCAGCTTCAGAAAAACTGTACATGCTGTCAAATATACAGAGTGTACATTTTAGCTAGTTGGAATACTATATTTTTATTACTACTACTTTATGAGTTGAAACCATGTATACCTCATAAATATGTCTTAAAATGTGTCTTACAAAATCTCATCCCTGTCAACAAAAATATATGATAAAGACAGAGAAGATACTTAAAAGCTTTACTGACTGTAACCACTGTTATTTGAATCTGGTGATTTGGGCAATAAGCTTGTATTGACTGTAAGATAAAAGACTTGTGAGGTAAAGACAAATAACATTAATTAACATATACTTCTAGAGGGGTTTAAAGCTCAATTAGTAAACACTGAATAGCATGATGATGGAATACTCAATCCTCTACTCAGACTTGCAGATTAAAAGGAATTTCTAACATAGTTATTTCGAGTTGTTAAGCCATATACCTCAATGTGATCCGTGTTTTGTTATTAATCTGTTTAATTGTATTTTAAAAGCATTGTCCCTAATCTATTTATATTTCATAACTGAAAAAAAACATGGGGCAGCCATATCTGCTTGTTACATATGCACAGTGTGTGTCATGAAGCCAGTTAGCCTGTGTGGCCGGACTGCTGGATGGCCACATCGTCCTACACAGAGGATTGTGCGTGGCCGCGTGCCTCTGAGAGGGTGTGTGCGGTCCACGGCGTGCGCACGGACGTGCGCTCGTGCTTGTTCCTAATGATGGCGCCAATAGAGCTGTTTAAGGCTGAGACACCTTGACCTCCATGCTGACTGATCTTCAGCTGTACCCGATCCCTAGCTCCTGAACCTGTATCATCCGTTACCAACCTGGCTTGTTTGACCTCTGCTCCTGCTCTATACTCTTTGACCTCGGCTTGTTCTTTGACCTCTCTCCTGTCTGCTCCCTGGTACCTCACTGCCTGCTAGTTACTGACCTGACCTGTCTCTGATTACATCCTGTCTTCTGATTTGTATACCTCGCTGCCAGATTTTGCTGACCCGGCTTGTCTCTAGTCTGCTTCCAGAAACCTGCGTTACAACTGCATCCTGCTAAAGAACCCCTGCAACCTGCACGCAGCTCTGACAGGAGTCTCCACCTACCGGCACTTGTGCCCCTCTTGTCCTCACACACCTGTTTCCACTATCCAGGGGTGTTTGGACTGGAGCAGCAAGAGAGGCCGCCCTCATCATCTCACACTCCCTCTAAGGTAAATGACAGTGTAATTCAACCTTAGCACTGCATAATGATTTTTAACACAATACACTTTCCAGATGGCTTATATGGTCATTTTTTTTTCTGTAGTACTTGTGCAAGGTTTGGGATTGGCTTTCTGACCTACAGATTTGCCAAGTCTGTATATGAATTTTGGATCATGCCATGAACATTCAAAGCTACAATAAAAAAAATACTTTTTGCATGTATGTGCTTTGTGGTGGGCCCCAGAGCCATTGCTGCCTCCCAGAGACTAGTCCCACCCTGCAGCCAGACTTTTGACAGGAGACATTCTTGAACAAAACAACTGAAGCCTGTAGAAGGTAAATCATTTAACATAGGGGTGTATATAAGAAAAAAAAGTCCACTTGCATTATATGGAATTTTCTGGATGGCTACAGATACATTTTGAAGCACAGAAGTGTAAAAACATTCTTAGTTTTACTTTAGCAAAAATCGTGTATTGAAGTGTTTTACTATTTTGACACATTTCTTCCTATGCCAGTAGTTGACACAAGGCCATTCTTTTCAGCATCTTTTGTATTGCCCATTATATTGTTAACAAGGGTCAGATTGACTTACCAAGGTTGCCTGGTGAATTTATTACAGACATCATTAACACTGCATAGTGAAGTATTTCCAGCAGACCTCTCAGCACCAAGGCAATATTTTGTTAACTGTGAAACTGAATTGACAGCTGGTCATGGTTTCTCCCTAAGCAACAATAATCCACTAATCATTTTTTATTACCTTGAAAATTGTGGTTTTGATTAAGGGAAAGCAGTGCTACATTGTATTATCTTGAATGTTTTACAGTAATAATACTATGGAGATCTACATTTCCCATACATTGTTTGGTAATGATTGCAGACAAGGCAGTTGAACAGCCATACTACTTTTATTTTTGTTTTTATGAGATAAGAATTGAACAGAGAGGTATAACAAAAATATTAGTTTTATATTTAAGGAATTGGCGGCTGATGGGGTCCACCTCAGAGATTTAATGTGAAAGTATATTACTCCTGGCTCCTGTGTTTACCAGTGAACCAGCAATGTTATCTACTAAGCTGTGCTATAAGACTTTGACCTTGTTTTTTTCTCCGACTCTGTAGTTTCCTGCTGTTAATGCTGTATTGGTTTCCTTTTGAGAAAATAAAGCAGAAGATTTGCTTTGAAATATTGTGGAACCGCCTTAAGGAGACTGGCCACCTTGCAAGGAAAATCAAATTAATGAACACTAATAAATGAAATGTGAATACACCAAACAGTTGTGAACAACAACAGAGTTGTTGGTGATCTGGAATGTAATCAAAGAGCATGCCAACACAGATTTCACTAAAGCTAAAAGTGTATTTGACATACGGATAACATGTAAACACAGCAATATTACTATTTTGAATTTCCTTTGGTTGACATCAGTTACAGCCAAGAAGGAATTTATAGTTTGCTAACATTAAATCAGCTTTTCCCAACAGGTTTTTTTTGTTGTAAAAGTCTAGTATTTAAAAATTCCACTATATAGACTAACTCCTATGCTAATAATAACATGGATATCTATCAAAAAATAAGATTCCACATATAGTAAATGCATCAAAAGACCACAGAAAATTCAATGGTGAAAAAGAATACACAATAAGTTGATAATGGTTGCATACAATTACATCAGTATAATGATGAGAATGCAGAATTAAAATAGGTAGGTGTTTATCTTGACCATGGAATATACTGTATGTAAATAATAGCTATAAATCAGTCAATGGAATACTAGTGCAATAATGTAAAAATGTTAATTGCTTTGCAGAATAAGCAGAGATGTAAAAATGATCACTGTTGTGCTGCTGTGGCTATATAAGTAAAACAAAAAAGAGTAAGGAGCACAAGTGTACCAAACTCTAAGACCCCATTCACACTGAGCTACATCCAAAAAAAGCATTTTTTTCAGCGCGATTTTGAGATACAGTGCACATTTTGTCACACTATATAGGGCGACTTTTCACAGGGACTTCGTAGCTGCTACAATGGGCTGTAACCAATCAAAAGCGGTCTTGATGTGACCTCATTCCTTCCTTCTTATATTTCTGTGCAAAAGTGACACTTCTGTAGCTCGACGTAGCGTGGCAATGAGCTACACCATTAAAGTCTATTGGGCCACATCGCACAAAATTAGCCAAAAAATAGGTCATGTTCGAGCTACAAGCTTGAGGGACGAGCTACAGGTGACACTGAGCTGTGAGATGTGAACAGCTCCATTGAAATGCATTGGACAAGCGACATTGAGCTGATATTTGAGCAATTTTGGAGCTGAAATCGCGCTACAAATCGCTCAGTGTGAATGGGGTCTTAAGGTATAACACATTTTTTACTCAGTAAAAAAGTAAATATAGTAAATGCTGATGCAACTCACACCATGAAGTATAAAGCATGGCACAGCATAGATGTCATAATGTACAGTAGTAAACCTAGTGCTGCAGTGTGGTATGATTGCCACAGCAATTCCTGGACAATATACCATAATGAGGGCATACGAAGGTGGGGAGTGGACACCATGATGGGCACATTAAGGTCAGTGAACAATTGAAGTTTGTCAGTGAACAGTTTTGCCTGGTTTGGATCCCTCCTTGCATTGTGGACATGCGATAATGTAATGCTCACCCCTGTGCAAGTGGCCAAGGAATATAGCCGACAAATGTAGCCCCTGTTCACTTAAGGTGGAAATTTACTCATACCATTAGAAATGTTTATTAATGGCAATCTACAAACACATAACTATAGATATTTGCAGGCTTTGTATTCTTTCCATAACGTATTTCTCTTTTCTTTCCCAGTCTTCTGACAGTGGCCATGTTAGGGTGACAATAAAGTATCCTCCCCCCAATGCTGCTGTAAGTACTTACCTTATGTGATGCCTCTTCATGCGAACATCTCCTCCCTTCTAGTAATTTTCAACACTCTCCTCAGCGCTAGTGCAGCTCTCTGATCCAGCGCCGTGCCCCCCAGTGTCCCGCGGAGTCTGTCCGGCGTGCACGTTCCCACATGCATACGTTCACTGCCATTGTGTCACTTCTCCTTTTTCCTCCAGTAATATCATGTGAGCATGCGCCCGTGCACACATCCTCCTTCCTGGCCATTCGGAAAGCTGACTTCTGCAGCCGGGACACTTTTAAAGTTGGGACACTTTTAAAGTTTTTTAAATGTTGTTGCATGCTCTACTGCTTGCTATTAGTAGATATATTTAATAGTTTAATACCACTATTAGAAGATTACTAGTTCTCCATTTACTTCCTTGAATTCTGTCACATGTGACTAGACATGTGACTATGCACATTATCTTAAGGGAGGAAAATACCTTTCCCTGAGATCTCATAATTACAGATCAGATTTCCCAGCATTGCTCTGCTGGTGAAACCTTTCCAGGATGCAATGCTTTGGCACATTGCATCATTTGTGTCAGAACTGGACCAGGAAGTAGTTGAACTCTATTTGTAAGTAAATGAAAAACAAGGACTACTGGTAATTGGATGCCTCAGGACTTATTACACATATCTAGCTATGCTATATCTATGACCAAGCAACACAAGGGGCAAAGCAAGAAACAGGGGGAGTACATGTGATACTGCAGAAGGTCAGGTGTCCACTGAGGATGGAGATGGCTGGGTGCTTTCAGGTGCGTAGTCAATGCCAAAGGGACAGCTCAAGGTGGAACAGAAGACAGGACCAATGGTAGAGACATAGCTACTGAGGATGGCTGGCAGCAGGGTGACCTCTAAGTCAGGGTAGAGTCAGGCAGTTGGTATAGAGTAAAAAAGGGTTTGGTACCCTGGAGCTCCGATATACCATGTATATCCCTTTGTATTATTCGTTGGTATAGAGTAGTCAGTAAATGCAAGCAGAGATCCGTTCAGGTGGCAGGCAAAACAAGGTCCGTCATCTAGCAAGATGTACCAGGGGGCAGCCAAAGACATAATCAGTTTATAGGCAGACATCAAGCAAGCAGAATGGTCAGTAAACAGGGAAAGTGTCTGATAACAGGCAGGTCAGAATTTAGTGTACAGCAATGGCAGTAGCGAACCATGTAGAATCGCATCACAAGCACTGGGGACAGGCACCATTTGACAGGGGAAAAGCCGAGATGGAAGAGTAAGCTGCAGCTGTGTTGTCTGGGAAACCAGAAGCCACAGCCAGTGGAAGGCAAGGTGGCAAAAGATGTCAGGGAAGTGACTGTGTTGCCCAGGAAATGGAAGAGGTGCAAGGACCAGCATGACACGCCAGTAAGAATGACGAGCAGATGATGCACAGGAGGCAGGGTGAATCCTTACAATCAACCTCTTTGCTGCCTTTTTCATTATTACTGTGGGATTATTGTAAATTGGTCACTTTCAGCTGCTGTCCATAGCAACCTTTTGTTACACTGCTTATTTTTCTGCAAGTCTTCCCATTAAAAAAGTGTCCTTTTGTTTCAGGGATTATTATGGGGTTTTGTTTTATTTTAGGGATACACTGGTTTTTATTGTGTATCAATAGGATCTTTTTTTAGGTTACACAGCCTATTTTGCTGCAAGTCTTCCCTTTAAAAAAGTGTCCTTTTGTTTCAGGGGTGTTATATTGAGTTTTTCTTTTGGGGGGGGGTCTTTTTTATTTTGTTAAGTGGTCCTCCTTTTTATTTTGGGGTGCTCAAATTGCAGCATTCAATTGCTCTTGACCACCTGTTTTTGGAGCTGTCTTTTGTTCGCAGCACGCTGCCAAACTAGGCCACATTCATTTCAACACGGGGGAGTAAGGGGAGGAAGAAAAGCCACATTTTCATCGTTAATTGACAAATTCTGTTTTTTTTTTTTTTTTTTTAAATGTGTGCTGTCACTTTGATAAAACAAAAAATGGTGTGGCATCACCCGGGATTCCTGGTGGTGTGTCTGCAGTGCTGGGGATCTGTCAGTCAAGCTGTTGGTTTGCCTTGTAGCAAGTGTGTTATCAAAGAGGGCATTAAGGGTAGAGAAATGAAGCTGCCTGTCCACTGACACAGTCGGCAGGCTCACGTTTATAGAAATGAATTAGCTCTGAAAAAGCCATGAATACAACCCCCTGCAGCTGATGCTAACAAATACAATTTCATTTTTCTTGCAATCTGTTCCCAAAACATTATTATACCTTACAGCATTACCATTTCCTGACACCCTTGCTGATCTGCCACCATTGTCATCTTCTGAAACCATTAGCTGCTCCTTCCACTGTGTGTGTTTTTTTTTTCTTTGTAGATGTCACTTTTAATGTAGTACATCCTACAGGTGCGGCACTTCACAGGTAGGTTTGGGGGAAACCCCAAGCATGTTAATCTGAAAACACACCTTAATCCATATAGCAATAGTCCCTTAGTATGCATTAATTATCAACATGCGTCCGTGTTATTCAATTCCTCATCATGCATATCGGGGTCTATTCACTAAGCTGCCGAGGTCAGCCAAGTAAATGACCGATCTGAAGTGAAATGAGCCGAACACTGTTCGGCTATTCACTTCAGGCTGGTTTGGCTGAAATCAGCCGTACATCGGATTGCTTCGCGTGGCTTCGGGTCGGCCGAACATGCTCAGCATGCTGGAAGTGATGGTTTGGCCCCCACAGAGCCCTGATCTCAACATCATTGAGTCTGTCTGGGATTACATGAAAAGACTGGAGGATTTGAGGCAGCCCACATGAAGATAGAAAGTTTTAACACCTGTCTGGAGTCTAGAGTTAAGTGAATGTGTAGCATTTCAGGCATGGGCAAAGCATAGGCTGATTTTAAACTGTCTACACCTAAAAACAAAAGGTTCCTTTTATCATTTTATTTATTTTTCAAAGACTATAGATTCCCTTTAACCAGTATGCATGAACATATAACCTGCTAAGATACAGCTTTCTAGTCACTGGTAATTTATCAAGTCACTAGCTATAGATTTTTTGTAAACCTATACAAATATACATACATTTCAGACTTAAAAATAATTGTAAATTGATATTATTTATTGATTTCTTTAGGACAGTCTTGTTATAAAGCAAATTATTAATCCTAAATCCATTCTTTGAACTGTGACAAAGAACTCTATGGTAACAATGTCATAATAAATGCTATGCTATATGGCTGTAACGGTATGCAAATAATTATCCATAGCTTAGTCATATTTATTATAGGTCTATCTCAACTCTTACAGTCAAGAGACAGAAATTCTCTTCTATTACTATTGTTACTTTTATAACATAGCTGGAGCCATCACAATCTCAAACACCACCTATTACAGCAATTTATTATAAACACAATTGTTAGATGGAGCTTTCTGTATAACCATCTGCTAGTTTTTATCTTGGAACAGTAAAGCTTATAACTGTGAGACATTCCCTCGGGAATTTCTCAGTATGCAGAGAACCATCTGACTGACTTAAAAGATACCTTTACTGAGAGAGTATGGAGACTGTCATTACTGACCTCTCCATCTGAAAATGCTATTCTGGCTGTATGGTATATGACGTACATAGTTTCTGGTGCACTGAGCTGGAACAGGTATGCAGATAAGTACCTGACTGACCTAATCTGAATCCTTGTTCTTGGCCAGTCATTAAAAAATAGATAAGCCAGGAGACAGCCACTATAGATAACCACTATATAGGGGTCTATTCACTAAGCTGCCATAGGCAGCCGAGTGAATGACCGACCTGAAGTGAAGTGAGCCGAACACTGTTCGGCTATTCACTTCAGGCTGGTACGGCTGATTTCAGCCGTATATTGGCTGAAAAGTCTAAAAAAGTAAATAGAAAATGATTGTGCGGAGCTAGCAGGTTCAGCTAGCTCCGCCCAATAGTTTTCTATTGTCCGGCGGCTCTGCTGCCGTCAAAAAAAAGAAAGAAAAAAAAACGGCCGCCCAGGAGAGAAACACTGCTGATGGACCTGATGGAGAACTGCAGCAGAGGGCGGGTACAATGCTAGTTTACTATTGGCTATTGCAAATTGAAATAGCCAATAGGAATCTAGCAATGCATTCCAATGGGCAAAAAAAAAAATATTTACTCCGTGTTAGAATAATAAAAAAAAAGAAACAGCAGTGTTTCTCTCCTTGGCGGCCGGGAGCGGGAGACTCCCGGAGCGCCAGGGAGAGTTTGCTGTTTGGAGATCAGTGTCCCTGGTTAGCAGGTAACCAGGGACGCTGATCTCTCTGCACGTGGCCGGAGCCAGCCGTAAGATCACGGCTGGCTCCGCCCAGCTGTCAGAAGCAGGCTGTCGGCCAGCCTCGACTTTCAGCGCGGCTCAGCCGAGCCGAGGCATATGCGTTCGGCTCGACAGAGACGCTCAGCCACGTTCGGTAGCTGTACGGGCTATAGTGAATAGCCCATACAGCACCCCTTCGGTTCTACTGAACCGAAGGGGTCCTGGGGCCGAAGCTAGCCGAAGGATCGGCCAAAGCTACGGCTAGATCCTTCGGCAGCTTCGTGAATAGACCCCATATCATGCTAAGTATGCAAGAATAAAAAATACAATATATTACAGGTTAAAAGTCCTTAGATGCAGAGGCTACATTATTTTTTTAGGTGTTCTCCAGTGCTAGTGTGGCAGTGCTCACTGTTTTGTATCTATGGAGAAGCAGCGTTGCCACCTTATGACAGGAGATGTGTTAGTATTACAGAACACCTACTTTTTCCTCATTTCTAAAAAGTAGGGTGTTCTGTAGTATAATACACTACATGAAAACATTGGGGTCTATTCACTAAGATGCCAAACAAGAGTCCAGTAGACATCCCAGGTATGATAAAGTTTAAAACACGAAATTAAAAAATTATAATATAATAAATTA
>NW_017307376.1:133221-135775 GCF_000935625.1 Nanorana parkeri
ACAGCGACGATTCTGCGACCGAGCTCAGTGATGTGCGAACTTGGTACTCTATTGACTGTGGTACGGATCAGGCAACGCCCCCAGAATTCCTATTTACTGGACCTTTTATTTTATTATAATTTTTTTATAATTTTTACAACTTTTCACTTTTGAATTTCCCGCGGGCTGTGATGCCCGAAAAATAAACTAAAAGTCAGATGCTGGCCGCGTACAGCAGAGGACGCCGCAGGCTCGCAGGGACAAGGTAAGTGACACTTTTCTGTGCATTCCCGAGTCTGGCTCGGGGTTACCGCTCCTGGTATTGAAAATTAACCCAGAGCCAGACTCGGGAATACCGCCAGGTAGGTTAATGCATTCTTTGCAATAAGATAAAAAACATCCAGTACCTTTTAGTGTCCCACATCCCCCATACTTACCTGTGCACAGCTGTGTCATCACTGTCAGTCCCCGAAGCGATCCTCCTTTCCCCGCACTTCCTGGCTGCTGGGGGAGGATATTAAGGTCAGAGGAGCCATAGGTTCCTTCTACCATCAATCAATCTGTTGGGAGGAGAAGTGTGGCTTGTCTATGGACACACACAGCTACTTGCATGCACAGATGGGAACGACAAGTGCAGCACTGTCTAGACAGAGTTGCTCAAAGGGCAGGAGATCTCTATGGAGATCACACTGAAGCCGAAGGTTAGAATAGAAGTCGCGTAATTGAAAGTAAGCCAACCAGTGGCCTGGAGCTCTAGCGGAGTCAGTAACTAAGGAAGATAGAGGGCATAATCCATCCTTCTGCAGGGCTGAAACTATCGGGGAGAATTGATCTGGGCCCCATTTCAGAAAGTTTGAGCCCTGCAGACCGGGTGGAAAGTCTGGGTTCCCCTTTATGGGGGTGAGAGGGCCTGATTGAGAAGAGAGGGATGTTTTTTTGAGAAGGGCATCCCAAATTCGTAGTAAGGGGGGCAGGCAGAATAGGAGTAAGGAGCGAGAAGGGCGAGAGGTTGGGGATATGCATGGTAGGGACGAGGGGGAGATCGGGGAGTTAAGGCTATGTAATTGGACCCAAAGCTTGTGAGGTGCATGAAACAAAGTGTCTAAAAGTCTAGTTAAGTGGGTAGCCTTATAGTATAATTCAATGTGCGGAAGCCCAACGCCGCCCTGTTGTTTCCTCCTGGTCAGGACTGTGTATCGGAGCCGTGCAGGTGAAGAGGACCAGATGTAGCGCAGTAGGGAGGAACGGAGTATATGAAAAAAAACTTTAGGGACCTCAATAGGAACTGTCTGAAAGACGTATAAGAGACGTGGCAAAATGTCCATTTTAAAGAGGGCCAGCCTCCCAAACCACGAATGATGAAGACCCGCCCACTCTTTTAAGGTCTTTTGGATTCTCGCCAAGAGAGGTTTGTAATTAAGGTCATATAATAATTTGGACTGAGGGGCAAGGGAAACACCTAGGTATTTAAGGCCATGTCGTGTCCAAGCAAAAGGGAAGGATTTTTCTAAGATTATTTTCGAGAGCGATGGGTATAGAGACATTAAAAGCTTCTGTTTTGTGGGCATTAAACTTAAAGTTACGGACAGACGAGAAAATATCAAATTCCCTCATCAGAGATGGAAAGGCTACTACAGGGTTTGTGAAGGGGTTAAATTGTTAAGCTTTTTACTTAAAAATCTGAACCATAGATGAATTCTAACCTGTCCAAAACTTAAAAGTTTTTGCGTATACTTTAAATTACTATAAATAGTCCTACAACTTATAAAGATACACTAAGCAAAATTAGATCATTATGGTGAGATGTATCATAGTGAATATAAAACACAATATACAATACTGACAGGTAGGCCTAAATGACAGAATAGGCTTTGTGAATCTCATTTGTCACAGATCCTTCTTCCGGCCTGTGAGCTATTCTTTTTTACCTCTGTACGGTGAACCGCACCCGTACAGCTCAGTGCACAGGCTGGGTAAAATTCCTTGGAGTAATTCCCATGTGCATGTAAAGGAGATACCTTATCTAGCTTTGGACAATACAGTGGACAATACAGCTGAAGACTCTGAAATCAGAAAAAGACCATGACAAAGATGAAAGTACGAGAGACAACCTGACAAGTTAAAAAAAATCTACATATATATTATACATCATATACATGTATGTGTGTATTTAACCCCCTTTTTACCCATAGTTCACCCTAATGAGTTCTAATTAGTCCCTTCTTTCCCTTCTCCTCTTAACTATTATCTTCTTGTTAATACTATGTTTCTAATTATTCATATTTAAACTTTTTTCATTTGTATTGATTTTTGTACTTTTGTAAATAACTTTGCAATGCCTTGTACCAGAATTTTAGTTTAATTTTATATGGGAAAAAATAAAGACTAAAATGTGTACTTTTCCTATTCAGTAACATTAGTTTTTTAAAGTGACACTGATTAAAGTTAAAGAAAAGTGTAAAGATGTTTTTGATACTGTTACATTTTCTGTCTATAGTTTGCATAAAAAATGAAATACACTTTCAAGAAATAATTGTCAAAAGAAAACATTGCTTGTCCTAACAAAAAAAACTAT